>NW_028145718.1:255000-307500 GCF_977016875.1 Pavona decussata
TCATTGTCATCACCTTCTTTAGTGAAGAAACCAATTTCACTGCCACATTACTAACAGTTTGTTTCATGAATAAACATGTTCCTTTAATTTCTTCTCATACAATTTACAACTCATGTGTTCTTCCCTTCCCTTCATTATCTAACATCAGCTTGGTTTATCTTCTTTGATGTGGATATCTTAAGTGCAGTTTTTTCTATTCCCCTCTGCTTAAAAGCAGAAAATTATACTTAGATAGTAAGCTTGCATTAAAAACATTAATTAACAGTTACTTCCAGAGACAAGATAAAAGAGGCCACAACAGCATGAATTTATAAACATCATTTAATTTTGCACACCAAAACCTCCCAACTTTGATTTTCCCAGAAAAACCCATAGTGTACAACCGCTGCTAAGACTCAACAATTGATCTGGTAATCCTTTATGTTCACGTATGAACACAAAAACAATTTTTCATTTAACTATGGGTCAATTTTGCTAACAATGCCCCATTAATAATATAAAAAATTTACAGTCTGTGTGACAATTTTTACAAACATATGGTGTCCAAAATAAGTCAACACAGTTAGTTGTCAGCAAGAAAATGATCCGAAAATAGTTCTATACCAACTTAGAAAATTCCTCCAGGTGATCCACCTTTCACAGAATTCTGATAAATTTCAATAAACTACTCAGACCAGTAAATCTTCCTGACCACAGTATTCTACCAAGTGTGGGCAGAATAAACCCTTTCAAGTTAGCACCCTTACACTTCTGCTAAAATCATATTTGGAAAGACTCAAATCAAATGAGCTGTGTTTAGAATCTTTGACCATATAGATACTATAACAATCAACATCCACTGGAAAACATTGTATCTAACAATTTCTGACAAAATATATCATTGGTAACCTATCAGAGATTCAACTGAACTTGAAAACAAACTGAAAATGGCGTTGGTTAGGATATCATTGGCCAGATGCATTCATAAACTAAGGCAATGAAGAGTTTTATTTGGATCCCAGCCAGTTGTTTTCTTTAATACAGCCTGAACTAGATGTTAATTAATTAATATGATTCAAGCTCTACTCAACTGCTCAGCCGCAATACTTCCTTGAAATTATGCCAAAAAGAAATGAAAATGTTTCCCAAAATAATAGCTTAGAATAGAAACTTTCAAAATACCGGGGTAAGGTTGATAAAAAAAAATTCTCAATAATCGACACTGTATATACCCATATCTACAATCAAACTGAAGGATGACCTAAACTGAAATATGTTTTAGCATCTACAGAATCCTAGAAATCTAGGAATAATTACTTTTAGTAAAATATCATTTGCTAACCTGAGGGGCATTTGCAGACATGGAAAGAAGTTTAAAACTTTACTTACCCATGCCCTCGTTTAGTATCCCACTATTACACTCATTTCTAAGTTTAAATTATCAGTTGAAAAACTAAACTTAGCCTAGGTACGCACCATGACCAAATAACTGAACCTTATTGTAGCAAAATACTACCAATTTAAATTATACATACTAAATGCAAACATTTAATTTTCTTATGTAGCTTTTTTTTTTTTGCATCTACACTATTGTATAATTATTTATAAATATTTTGATGCCCTGGCATTTAATTTTCTCCAGCTATAAGTCGTTGAGTTTCCTGTTGATTTTGATTAGCGCTTTGAATGTGATCTGCTCTGAATAAATCCTCTTCATCGGGATCATCTGTCACCTCAACATCAGGAACCTGAAACAAAGTACAACAATGGCTTCAATGGCATTCAGGGTGAATGCATGGGAAAAATGATACATTTAATTTGGTTGAAGCCACAGCCAGTTATGCCTGACCAAATTCTAAATTAGTTTTTCTCATTTTGACTGTCCAAATGACCAATTTCAAACTGATTGTGAGTGACAACAAGCTGTGGGTTTAAATTTCTTCAACATCGCTGCTCATTTTGAAGTCAAATGACATACATGTGAGACTTTCCGTACTGCACCTAGTATTGATGCCAAGGCATGACATATACCGCTGTTTGAACCTAGCTGAGATTTTTTGTTCAAATGCCACACTACACTACACCACTGTACAAGGCATTTGTGGATGGGCAAAAGAGTCTCCAATTAAAACAACTTTAATTTGAAAATTTCCAATAAAACAGTGAAAAAGTTCGCCTTACAGGCAGAGAAATCATTACTGTCAAACGAGACCATGTTTATACCCAGCCTCCAAACCCAGCAGCTTAAATCAATGAAGAAATAGTCTACATGGTAGAATGTAAACAAAGTACTACAATAACTTTCCTTTTTGTGTTTGTGACCTTTTTACTAGACTAAGTATTTTGTTTATTTTGTGTGGCAAATAAAATTGGGTTGACTGTCTTCACTTGATTGATTTACTGATTGATTGATGTGAAGTAGATATTTTTTAGATATTATGACAAGTGTGTATAGAGAAAAAGACTAGTATACTAACACCCAAAGGCAGATGCAGACAGAGAAGGAAGAGGCAGGATTAGACAAAAGTAGGGATATATACCATTCGTCCGGTCCAGAGTTTCTTGAGATCACCACGTATCCAGCCAATCACATAACCAGTAATCAGAGTACACGGCACTAAATACAGCAAAGCAGGCTGACCTTTCTTCATCACAAACAGCATCACAAATGTGATAAACAAACCTATACCATAAGCTGAGAGGAAACAAATCAAATCAAATCAAGTCAATACGATGGTATCCTGTAAACACTACTGACAGTGACATAATGGCTACTATCCTAAGGCTAAAGGAAGTGATGCATCAGACAGAATCAAGTTAAAAAAATACCCATGTGCAACTACAGTCAAACCTGTATTAAGCAGTCACCCTTGAGGAAGTGACCACTTAATACCTGTAGGTTGCACAGAATACATGTCCAACACAATAAAACAACATTTTATATAACATTTGATAACTTTGAAAACAGTTTAAGCACAAGAGCACCGACAAAATCACTTACTTGGTTAACAAACTGTAGCGATAGAATGGTATAACAAAGGAGAACTTGGCATAAAATTAATACAGACTAATAAAATTCAAGGCACATATTGGGGCTCACCTATAGTTGTTGAAAGGTAATATATCTTGTGTGGGGTCTTTGACATGATATCAAATGAGTGACAAAATCCAATGTAGAGAGCTGCAATCAAACAAGTCTCAGTATGCCTTCAGTTACTTTCACCAAGAATGGAAATATAATGTAAATGTAAAGGATCTTAAAACTTAATAACAATAATAATAATAACAACTATACTAATTTTTAATTATTCTGAAAACTGATAACAGTTTTCTACCAACAAATATTCCTGAATTACAAAAAATTCTTGAATCACCGCTGAGAACATGATTTAATCTTTAATCTAAAATGTTATAATTAAAATTTAATCAGCCTCAACACACAAAACACAGTATAAAGCCAAGCCCATCTACATATGTTATAAAAGCTAATGCACTAGTCAGGGTTTGAATGGTGGATGACCAACTTACCAGGCACAAGAATATCTCCAAAGCCCAGCAAGGAGTAGGGTCTGAGACACACAGACAATGTTGATTTCATGAGTCTGGGTACTTTGAGAACCATTGGCAGTTGTTCCTTACTTCCACCTCCTTCATGAAACAAAACAAAATAGAAAGTACAAAATGTTCCAAATCAGACGTCAACTGACTGATGAAGCAAATAAAAGGAAATAAAATTAATGTCAGTCCTTTCTGTTTTCAGAAATGTAAACAGAACAAATGCAAAATTTGCGAAGGAAATTAGCATTCCTTTATAACCATCAGAAATGAGCATCAAGTGAAATTAACCAACTGAAGGTTTAAGATCAAAACAAGACGCTGTGGGAGCGTATACTTGGGTGTTGTTGTATTAGGAGTATCTGAGCAAGCACATTAGTTCAGTCTTTGTTGACAGGGGAACGATAAAGACTCGCTGAGAGTCTAAGGCATCACTTTGTATTTACAATAAGAGTGATGTAGTTCAACCAAAAATGTCAGGCAAAGAATGAATAAACAAAATAACACATTACTCTCTTACTAATCATGTCGGATTTTGTAACCATAAAGTGCATCTAGGATAATCATTATGATGAATTTTGGCGACAGAGGAATGTTTGTGTGAATACCTTCCCCCCCCCTAATACCCTTATTTTCTGGGCTTTCTGTGACAGATGTTTCAGCTTTTTCACTGGTAACATGATCTGGGCACACAATCGCGTCGAAACACACATCTGTGAAAGCCAACACAATTATTTTTGCTAAAAATAAATGCACACTATCACGATTACCCTAACCGTGTATGATCAGCGATGAGAATGCTGTTTTTAAGGTTGAAGAACATCTGTTAGACTCCTTACCCATCACACACAAGAAGATCAGCCATGCAACACGAGTAGACCCTGCTATATCTAAGGTGTTGGCCACAATATGTTGAAGATCTGCGCTTACAACCCTTCTTCAATTGTTGATTTGAGCTGAAGATCGCCTGTTATGGGAATTACGACTTATTATTCCTACCCGCTATCAGCAAGATATGCTGGAGGAGTTACACACAGGGTCCCCGGGCATTGTCCGGATGAAAGAGTTAGCTGGCAGTTACCTGTGGTGGCCGAACATTGATCAAGAAATTGAACAAACTATGAGAAACTGTGCTAGCTGTTAACAGGTTAGGAAGCCACCTGCTGTTGCTCCACTAGCACCCTGGTTATGGCCAAGTACATGTAACCCCTGATACTGAATTCATATAGATTACGCTGAAGACGAAAACCGTCATTATTTCATTGTCAGTTGTAGATGCCCACTCCCGCTGGCCAGAGATCTTCTTCATGCCACGAAACACGTCCGCAACGGCAACAATTGCCATCTTATGGGACTTATTTGCGAAATAGGGATTGCCAGTTCATTGTGTCAGTGACAATGGACCGCAGTTTCACAGTGAAGAGTTCGCACTCTTCTTAAAGATGAATGGTTTAAGCATGTAGATGTAGCTCCCTATCACACTGCAAGCAATGGTTTGACCGAATGGATGGTTCAGTCATTCAAGAGTCATTTGAAGGCCTCCAAAGGCAGCAAACTGACGATTCACCAGCATATTGCCAACTTTTTGCTGACATACAGGTCAACTAAGCATCCACCCACACATAGAACCTCATCTAGTCTGTTCCTTGAAAGTGAACTACGAACTCAGTTAACTTTTTGGCATCCAAGTAGAGAGAGAAGGTCATGGATTCACAAGTAAAACAGAAAGCAACACATAACATAACGCTAAGTTTAGAGAGTTCTACCCAGGAGATAGAATCTTGGTGAGAGACCTTTGGAGGAAGAATACCTGGTGACCAGGCTCTGTAGCCGAATGAAGTGGACCCATGTCTTACGTGGTAGCGCTTGACGATGGTCGAGTCTGGAGGCGGCATTTGGATCACTTTAGGCAAGACAGCATGGAAAGTGTGGTTCCTAAGCATGATGCCACAAGAGAATCACAGGATAGCATTCCGGATCCCCTTTGTCAAGCTCGTCTAAGTACAGATTTCCCTTTGCCACCACAGCTACCAGCGAACAGTTTGATTATGAATTGAAAGCCCAAGTTCTGTCAAGGAGGGATGAATCTCCAACAATTGCAGATAAAGCATCAACAGAGGATACCCCTTGTTCTGAAGTGGACTAGACCCCACTTCGTTGGTCTAGTAGAGTGCATAAGGCACTGGACGGATTAGTAAAGACAATGTAAGAATAGGAACACTGAAAGTTGCATTTATTCTGTTGCAACAAGTCTTTGTGCTGTTAGGATTTGATTTTGGGACAGCATAACCCTGTGGCTGGTTCATTGTTATTAGAGTTATTGTTTTGGATTAGTATAGTTTTAACAAGACATTCAAGTTAGGTAAAGAACATCTGTCTTTCAGTTTACAGAGGAGCGATTGTTCATCACCTAGAAGGGAGGGGATGTGGTGTATTTGTAAGCCTCATTTTCATGTAGCAGTGCACTCACGTCAGCATTTGCATGAGTTGCTATCAAGTTGTGGTTTTACTGTTGAATAAAGCTGTTTACATTTACGGCTTGTTTATTACGGAATATGTTACAGCTTCCTTAAGGATGGCCAGTTGAAAGAATTAACAACAACCTGACTGACCAAAGCTTTTAAAAATGTGTATTCCTATGCCTACTCAAAGGCTACGTTAAAATTCTCCCAAAACACCAGGAAAAAAAGCCGAAAAACAAACTACACTGATCAACAGGTCAATTGATTTCCTGACTTACAATTTACCCATCACTCATTAAAAATATTTCTGTAATAGTGACATTTAAAAGAAAGGAAGTGACTGTTTGCGGTCCAAATGCACATATAATAATACCCTTACCTGTAGCAACTTCCACCATCACACTTTTCCCAGCAGAAAACAAAGGAGTTATGAACACAAAGAAAATGTCATAGATAAGCAGCAGTACCAGCAGAATGGTACAAACTTTAAGGTTTGGCAATCTGATGTTTCGGATCAGACTAATACAGAATGAGATTCCCAGGATGTCTTGCAGCACCCAGGCGTAACTATAGGAGAGACAAATAAATTGATCAGCCACATAAACTGACAGACAGTAGAACTTCAAGCTATGAAAAAGGCCTCAAATGAGCAATAAGGGAGCCTGTTGGGAAATTTGCATTATTTCCAAATAAATAGCTTATCTATAGCTATGAATCAAAGTATACCCTTTACACCTACAGTTGTACCATTCCAACTCCCAGAAATTCATTCCCATACAGACTTTGTGAGCATTCCACTCACAACAGCTTACACGTCCCACTCTATCAAGACAACCATCACAATTTTTTATTTCTGCTAGCACTGCTTGTGTGTTTCATAGCACTGTAACTTGCTGACTGTCACCTTCACAATTTTCCTAGTTATCAATTTAGATGAAGACTTCCAATTTTAAGAAACATCAGACAATTTTGACGGACACGTTCCTGCATGACTCATGTCGTCATACAATTTACTGGTATTGAAAATTGTATAAAATAAACCCAATATATTACCAAGTGACTTACATTGTACAAAAACCAAAATAAATTGAAATGATTTTTAATACTTTTAACTGATATTTCTTTCTGGCAACTACTATTTTGGTGGATTGTATCTCGAGTAACCAGTCAAAATATTCCAACTATTAGACGCTAATTTGCAAACTTTTCAAGACAAACATACAGTAAGGATGTTTCAACTGGTCAATACGGAAGACACAACTGAAGACAGCTGACTTGCCAAAACAGTACCTTACAGAAAAATACTTCATAGTACACTAGCACTTAAATCATAATTATAATAAAGAAGAGCTTCATTTTAGTGTTGTTTAGTCTGGCAAAAGACCTCAACCATTGCGCATTGTCTTCTCCACACAACAGGTAATATCAGAAATCAAAAGAGATGTTTCAAACACTCCGTGCTAAACTTGTCATCTGTTGGTTTTCCTTGTGACAAATTTGTCTTTTAAATTTATGGATTACAAATTTCGTTAGGGCCAGTTGTACCATTATAAACAACAGATAAACCTCGATCTATTAAGCAGTCCATTGGGTGGCAACATATTAATAGGTTTGACTGTACATACAACACTTCATAAGTTTTCACCTCACCTCTTATTCCTTTCAATCCCCCACCAGATTGATAAAGCCATGCTGAACATGATCAGCAATATAATTCTGATCTGTGGTTGATCTTTTAGCAGTGGAATCTGATTTGGAGGAACTTTACAGTCTCCTACAATTATCAACAAAACAGCAAAGAATTTGCATTTCAGTAAACCAGTTTCAGTACCATCACAGGTGTATTTTTTTACCAAAAAAATGAATAACTAATTGCATTAATTCTTATTTTATTAATGACCCTAGAGCTAACAAATTAAAGGTGCTTGAACTCCATATTTTTCAACTCTTAAACATAACAGCTTGCAGATTTCAAAGCCCAAAAGAATTCTCGTACTAGAACAAACTGACAATCTAGTGAAAAAGTAATCCAATGAAGATTCTTTTAATTAAAAGTGTTTTAAATTTACTGGTCAGCTGTCTGCAACTACTAATTAAAATTAATTTAGATTGTTAGCATATGATTATACTCAGACTTGCAAATGTTGTGAATCGATTGACATGGCTTTTTTAGGTCTTGTTAGAACAAATAAAATAGTGTAATCTAACAAGGAGGAAAATTAATAAGTCATTTATTTATTGATTGATTTATTTCATAAGCTTTGCCAAAATAAGTAATTATTCATAAATAACTATTAACAGTTACATAATATATAAGTAAAGGTGACCTCAACAGGTTCATCTCTAGTACACGGATGTTGTTTTGTGCTAAAGTAGTCAAAATGCACATACCAAGAGGAAGCCAAAGGACGATGGGTCTCAGACATTCAAACAATCCATTGCAGGCTGCCAGACAAAACAGCACTATCACAACATAAACCAAGTAGTCATAGAAATAGAATAACAACAGCAAAGTGCCGCAGATGAGAACCACAAATATCACAACCATCAGAGGGGTCACTTCAAGGGAACCATCATCATCATCTTGTTTGTCTGCATCTGTATTGTCTCCACATGCAGAAGCATTTCCTTGTAGCAAACCACTCCTACAAAGCAATAATGTCTAATTTTAGCCACAATCATTGTGTTATTGATCATTAGGATCTTCCTCTACACTACCTTCGCCTGCCCCCTCCCCCCCCCCCCCCCCCAAAAAAAAAAACTTGAATCCTTTGCTATATAATTATTATTAACTACCACTAATTTGTCTGGTATAAAGAATGAAAATAGTCCTGTGTGTCTGTCATAAATAGAATTGGCTCCATATTGATTAAGTATTTACTGTAGAACATAGATCATTCTATTGTCTATTTATTTTAACAAATAGATTCCATGTTGCCGTGCATCTGTTCAGTAATAGATCACAGATGATGTCAAAGTGCGGTAAGAAAAAAAAAACGGGTACAGGAGGCACAGCCGAGTGTGTCACTTTTTTGTTCTTACCACATTTTGATGTCCTCTGTGATCTGTTACTGAACATATGCACGGCAACATGGAATCTATTTGTTTTACATAATAAAGAAACAAAATTTAGTCGCCCTCATTTAGTCGCACTTGACTGAGACTAATCGGATATTTTTTCAAGTCATTTTCAAAGAAACATGTTTTTCTTTCCTCTTCCTGCTTCACGTACCTGTCCACAGCCTTGGCAAGACTTTTTTTCTAAATTTTCATTTGCCCAGTCAGGCAAGATATTCTCTAAATTTTCAAAACTTTCTGCCATTTTAAAAAATAGGCAGTCTCAGACTGCATGTGTCTACTGCAGCACTGGTGTAGAAATGTGATAAAAAAGAATTGAAGAAAAGGGATATAGAACTGAAAAGAAAACGAAGAGGGAGGAGTGGAAATAGGATAGAGATAAAAAAAATGGTTGTAACAATGTTGCACAGAATACTGGTGAGAAGAGATTAAGCTGGTATTGTTTACCACAAACATTTTGTTTGAAGAGAACTGTAACTTTATTCTAACATAAACAATATATTATATAATCTTACAACGTGAACCACAACTTTGTACTGAAAGCAATGCAGCAGAGTTCTAAACATAAAGTACTGAAAGCAAAGTTCTAATCTGAAACGTAGGCATAAAATGCAACAGAAACTATTAATTAATCTACACTGAACTTATGAATGGCAAGTATCATTCTTTGACTCCTGTCGTGTTTTCATAGTTTTCGCATAAATTAACTTTTTCCTAGAGCGGTTAAAAACAAATGTTTTCTGACGTAAAATAATATGGTTACCTAATAATCATTTGCCGAAAAACACACTTGAACGCAAAAATTGCTAAAATTCACGGCGTGTTGATGAAGACCTTTGGCATATCAAATTTCAACCCGCTTATGCAAATTGTCCTTGATTGCGCATCTAGCATCTGTCGCTTCTCAAACGCATATATGAATTGACAAAGACACAAAAATCAACAAAAAGCTTTTCCAACGAAACATTGTATTGAAATAAACGATGCATTTGTTATTAGAGGCAAAAGTTTTTTTTGCGTGCGTGCAAACACGCATGTAAAATTTGAAGACACTCCGTGTTTGTTCAAAGCGATCACTCGCAGTAACTTCGGGTACGTTTGCGATGAAAATTACAGAAGTTACAGAATTCTGGTTCAAATCATCACTTACAGTCAACCCAGGTCACGCGTGAACGATATTTTTGAAATTTGAATGGAGTTTTGAAATTTACATGTCAGTTTTGAAAATCGCAAACCAGATTTCAGAGTTCCCGTATAAATTTCCCTAGCTTATCGACGGTATAAAGCTATGAATTTTTCTTTACATTGCAAAATTGAATATTTCAAGAATAACAATTGTTTCCCAAGTATTTTGAATCTTTTTTTCAGTTAATGCGTCTTTTTCAGAACGATTTCCAGCGAAATGTCCAACATTCCATTCACACGTCGGACATTACAAAGAGGAATTCGAATGTTCATTTCATTCTTGGAAATACTGTTCACGCGTGACCTGGGTTGACTGTAAACTATTTGTAAAAAGCAAATCAACATCGGAAAACATCATTTACTGTATTGTCGCCATTGTCCTGATCCGGAAATACAATCGCTTAGATCTCGGTCAGTCGAGGATTAGCGTCGGCTTTCGATAGTATTCCATTTGGGATTCCTGTGGCAGTTAGACTCTTACACTCTTTCACTCTTTCACTCAACCCGATGACATAGTGTCTACGCTTCTCTAGAAGCCGTAGACACAAAAACAGAGGGAAAAAGTTTTTAATGATGGTCAACGGCACCTATGCGTCTGTCCTCTGATATATCATAAGCGAGAACCAATCAAATCATGGTATAACAGTTGATTATTAGCATGTGAGCTTATTATATAATAAAATATTGTGTGTTTGCTTTAACCATAATGGACTCCCATCCCTCCCCTGAATACCAGTTGTATGCTACTGTGCCATGAGTAATTCTCTGAACAAGGTTTGTTACCTGACTACCTTTATATGTAACTTACATCATTTTCTTGTTAGAGACTCCAGCCCAGTAGGCACCGACAGCCACTGTGCATACTGCTAGCATCCACAAAATGACGAGGTTGCCATCAATGTTAGCAGTTGGAGGAGCATACATCTGCACTTTAATATCTTCACCAAACTCCTGCACAAAAGAGTTCATAACAACAAGAGCCATGCTTGTCAAAAATTATTCTAGTTACAAAGTAAGGAAAAAATTTGAAGCAATGTCATCACATTTATCAAACTGTAGTATAATTAGAGACGCCAACCAGTCCCAACCCACAAATCATCTGAAGAAAAAAGAGGCGACTGTGTATCAGATCCTTCCCTCTAGATCAATGCAGTAGAGTTGAACCTAGCAGGGGAAAACTACTTATCACCAAGCAACATAGCCCAAGGGATGTCAGCCATACTCAAGCTACTCTATGACAACAAGGTCATCTACAATTTTGTAGCCTCACAGGAATACTATTTTCCTGCGTTTGACTTGGTAATTAGGAGGAAAGTATGCTCTCATCAGTATCTTATGTTTGCTTACGCATGTGCGCTGGTATGTGGGTAATTATCTCGATTTGGGCAGTGCTTGGCTTGAAGCGAGCCGCACATTATGGTTGTATGTGTTTTCTTGTTGGGTCAAACTGAGATTTAGAGGAGAGTAGAGCACAAACCATTAGAAATGTGCATAGTTGACAGATTTGAAAACTTTGACATTCTTTGGTGAAAGATAAAAATAGGAGAAAAGAGCTGTGTGGGTGCATATAGTCAAGCATTCAAGGTATTAGTAGTTCTGGGGGCAATACTCCTTACATGTATTAATAATATTAATAATACTATTGATAAGAACAAATTGTTACATCTCTATTGACAATTGATACTTGAAGGCTAATTAAATTTATATTTTAATTTATACTGTTTTCAAAATAATTATGTTTTATTAATAAGCAGAAAAACTAACGCCGAGAGATTTCGACATTTTGAGAACATCCTGTTTTACATCAAATTATGTGAAAATTAAATTTTAGTTGAACAAATTTTTGTAACCTTGCAAAAAAAAAACATTAAAACCTGGTTGGTTTTCCCCCCTTTATTAAGGGCATTGACGTAAACGATTTTTAGGTGTTCAAATATAGGACTTACTGAATAGATACAATCATATTATTGTTTAATAAGGTTTATACCTAAAGTATACAACACAGCTAACAACAATCATTTATTCAGAACAAACCTTGTTCTTTAGTTTGGTCCAATCATCTTTACTGATTACAGCCATAGGGATGCGAAATTTACTTGTTAAATTTCCATCAGGAGTAAACTACAGAAAAACATAAGAATCAGAATTTTACAGAATGAAATTTTAAAAAAAGGGAGAGGTTATTAATAAAGAGGATTATAGCTAAGCGTAGTTGTCAAAACAACAGTTTGTTTTAAAGGCTGCTGTCTAACAAGAGCATGGTAGCCTGGGGCATCCAAGAAAATGCTCTGGGCACCTAACACTTCACATGTTGGGCTCCTAATTTCTCAACTTTGGGCATTTTGGACTCCTTGAAAATTTTCTTAGGCAACAGCTTTGTCGCTGGTCAAACTCTGGTGTTTCATCAGCTTACCTTTAGAAAAATTACGGGAACAGTAGTCAGCCTACAACTCCTTATACATGGACCACTAAGTACTTACCAAAGTATCATTACTAATAATGACGACCTCTTTCGCTCCTGCAACTTGTGCATTAATTCCCTTTTCAAGTAATGTACAGTTTCCTCTCTTGATAGCAACAGCTGCATTTTTCATGTCAGGTGCATTTTGAGCTGACTTGCACAGAAGAGGAGGTTTGGCTTCAACCAGTGAGTTTTTGGGCTAAAATAAGCACAAATTGGCCATAAAATTTCAATGATTGATGAAATGGATTAGAAAACAATTATAGTTTTAATTAACACTCCCACCCCACCCTCTCATGCACAAATGTGACTAAGCTAGTCCATACGGTGATACCACAGGACACTGTTGTATATGAAGAATGTTACACATCAATAATTATTTAAATGAATGCTTAACCACCTTTGGTATGACTGAGGAAAAAGGTTGATCAAATTTGTATCCTGTGGTGTTTGTGGTTTAGTTAATATTTCCACATGGCTTTCCACTTCTCTTGAAGTACGGAATTCAAACTGATCACAGTTCTTGTCTGCAGGAGTCATATCAGGGTGTAACATGTCAATCATAATTGATCATTGAAAACACAGTCGATAAGTCGATAGTACTCGATCTTTGTCGATAATTGTCAATCAATAATTTTAATTTGTCGATAAAAGTTGATAATCACAAGATTTTAAACTGAATGTCCATTGGTATAGACAGAAATTAAACCAATTTTCAATTAGCTGTGAAAACCAATAAGCAGATAGCTTGAACGGCAATTTATAGAAGTGTAAACAGCTCTTACATAAATCTGTATGGCAATAAAGTTTAACCCTGAGTTTAATAAAAACTGAGCAACCAAGTGGTTTGTCATAAGTGCTGTTGTTATTCAACGTAGAATAGGATGTTTACTTTGAGAAATGGTTAACATTATTTTGTTCAGCCGTGCTAAATCATTCGGTCATCCTCGATTTTGTTCCCTGTAATATAACATACCCGAACTGATATTCTTTATTTAGTTATTAATTTAGATATTCTTTATTTAGTTATTTTGCTGCTTTTGCTGTTCCTCATGTTTGTTTGAGCTTCTACTATATACAGTATACTGATTCCAGGTTTAATGAAATCTTGCTATAGCCGATCGGCTCCCACTTCGTTAGTCCGCGTTTGACTGCAGTCTTATCTCCCGCCATACATCTTTTCCATATTTTGAAACTTGTCGATTAAAATCGATCAATTGAATTTTAACATTGAAATCAATCAAAATTGATAATCACAAGAAATTTTGGGATCGATTTTTATCGATTTCCGATATTTGTCAATTGATTAGTATCAAATTCTATCGACAACAATCGATTTTTGCCAAATTTCGAAATTATCGACATGTTCGCCCCGGTCATATGCGGGGGCTAACATGACGTGACAAAATCTATTTTAAGTTATTGTGCGCAGTGCTACTTTAATTAATGCATGGTCTGTAAGTCTTCATAAACAAATCTTATGTGACTATCCTCCATTAAACCCACTAAAAGAATAAAGGAATGAGACACACGAAAACAGTTTCTCAGCGATAAAGTCAATCCCAGACAGTAGGATCACACAATTAGTTGCAAGGTTAAGGATATAATTAAAGTCAAGAAAGAACATGGCTAAAAACATTTTTTGAATCAAAACCCTCAAAAATCGAGAGCTATGTGAGAGATTAAGATCAAGTTCAAGATACTGTCAAAAATATAGTGCTATTTACCGTGTTATCAAGTTCCACTGGAAGGTTTTTTCCGGCCCATTTCATGTTATACGCGATGCAAAAATCTTGCGAGTCTTTGGTTCCTTCGACACGGAGAACTCCAAGATTATTCACATCTTGCCCATGCCCCTGATAAAAAAAGCATGATTTGCAATTGTTTTATAAACAGTGTTAATGTGCAAAGATATACTAGTGCTAAAGGACCATGATTAAACATACCTTGGTCATAAAAGTGATGAAAACCAACACAAATACCAAGCGGCTTCTTTCCGCCATCTTCTGAGCTGTTCGGTTTCGACGGAAAAAGACTGGTACATAATGACGTCAAGCCCTAAAATTTTGGACTTTGTGGCAAGAGACAATACAGTTCGTGTAAGTGAAGTAGTATTTGTGTTGGAAGTGGCTGTTTGATGGAAGAGCAGTCAAAATATACTAAATGGCTGGCTCGAGAAGCTCAACTGAGTCAAAAACACGAAGAAATGTAAGTTGCATTCATTTTCTCCATAAGCTAAAACTAATGGTGTGCTTTAGTTGGACAAACAAGGGCTTGTAAAGTACATGGACATTTCAAAAATACGCGCCATATTGAAAAGTAAGTAAGCTTATAATAATCGATGATCAGATAAGTGACATCAAGGACTATTCGATGGCTAATCGATGAGTAGCCAACTGAGTAGTCATTGATTATTGGCAATGATCAATGGGTAATCGATGACTAATCGATGAACAAAAATTTTGTGGCCTATCCATTACTCACGAATGCCATTGACTATTCATTGATGCTATTGATTACCCATTGATTACTCATTGATTACTCATTGATTACACATGCATTATGCTGCAGTTATTTTAAAAAGATCCCAATAAATTGGCTTGAGTTCTTTGTCTTCACGGAACAAAAGTGACAGGCCAAGCAGTACCAACCACGATTCCCGCTGGTTGCTAATTAAATGAACCTTAGACCGCAGTAGCGCACTATTGAAGTAAATAAACAAGTCTGATGTTTCAGATGCCATCGTTATAGGTTAAATAAAGTTTGCATTGTGGCATGTACCTCGAAGAAGTTGTTCTTTATTTTCCTTTGGTATGGTTTGTGTAGTCACAAGATTTAATATTGATGACCAATCAATGTCATCAATGACTAACCGATGACTGAAAATTTAGGGTGGGTGGGGGGCGGGAAGATTGGAGATTAACACCTGACTTTATAATCTATAGCTATTCACCTTAATTTATATTCCTTTTAAAGTCTTGCAAAGCGTGAAATGTTGCTTGCAGCTACTGAGACACTTGTGGGTTCACAGCAACAAAGACTTCAGTTCACAGTTGACAGCTTTCAAAAGACAAGAACAAGAAATGATCAGTTACTTAAGGTAATTTAAAAGTAATACCAGAAAATGGTCACTGTAATGTTAGAAAGATGGGCCTAATAATGGCTCTATGCCATAGTTAATTATACAAATAATGTGAATAATTAATATTTGTATAGTGCAAAATTCCATAACAAGATGATCAAATGTCATCACGTAGCTTTTCAGTATGGGAGCTACAGAATTTAAGTATGGTAGTCATAATGATTTCATTATGTGTTCTCCTTTCAGTTAGGAGAAAGCTGTGTAATTCATTATAATCAGTTTTTTTTTTTTGACGAAAAAAGGTAAACTGGCCAGTAGAAAACCCTAAAGTTATTCATTTTGTCAATTTTTTCCAGTGATTTTAGGTATTAGTTTGTACTGTGCATTTGATGATCATATACACAAGTTAATTTGCATGTTACAGAATCAATGTTAAATATTGTTATATTTGTTGCTGAAATTTCTTACTAGAACAGAAATTATGCACTAAAGAAAAACTGAAACATTTTAAAGTTTTGAAAACATGTATCAGATACACCGTTGTTATTATTATTATTATCATCATGATCATTATTATTATTATTATTATTATTTGTAACGATTGCGACGAAAGACGAGACTTCGAGGGGTGTCGCTAAGGCGTGTTTGCAAAGTGTCGCTGGTGTTGGGACTATTTTACAGGTCGTTGACGCAAAACCACGAAAACCAAGATGACGGTTAACGGTGTTTATTGAGAGACGAAGACGATCACGATCACGATCACGATCATAAACTGAAATTACAATAATGCAATAACGAAAGTATGAATCAACTTGAATTCGTGCGTAAGGCATAAAAGAAACGCTTTACGTGCCTATGTCGATAACGCGATTAAAATAACAGCAATTACACGTAAATTAACATAAGCAAAACATAAAAGGCTAAATTAAAACTACTTGAGATTTAAAGGTCGGCTACACAATGAACATTTGCGGCTGATTAACAGCCCAAAGACTAAAATGTGGGCGTAGCTGTCTAAGCGACTTATTCTTTCAAATTACTCTTTGATTTCAAGATAATTAGTTGTACTATTGTACAACACAGTACATATGTGCGCTAACGCCCAAGGTGAAAAGTAAACTTAAACACATTGAAATAAAACTAACAAAATCACTTACATATCGGTCCCGCTTGTGCCAAAGGTTTAGTACGAAAGAACGAAGGTGCTGCTATTCAAGGCGAAATCTTGCGAAACTCTGGCTTAAAGGGACGCTAACTTAGCTTTTATATGCGCGTGGTGACGCTAAAAGATTCGATTACAAACCAATAGGAAAACAGATAAACATTGTAACTACGATCGTAACTAGGCACACAAAGTAATTGATAATTGATCTAATCAAAAAACTATTCCTTTGTTCGATATCCTTAACATTATTATTATTATTATTATTATTATTATTATTATTATTATTATTATTATTATTATTATTATTATGACATTGTGCAGTTCCAGAAAATATCCATACCCCGCCGCCCCACGGATGGTCAGTGGAAATTCCGAGGGGGAGGGGGGCTAATAGACGAAAATTTCCGAGGGGCTGGGGGGTGTTCCTATGAAGAATTTCTCCTGAGGGTAAGGAAATTCACGAAAAAACCGTAAGCGAGGCGCAAAGTTGGCTGACAAGAATTTTCAGTTGCCACTGCGGAAAAATAATTATAATCCAGCACAAGAGCAGCGCAAACGATGAATCATTATGGAAAAAGACCCGTACCAATGTCCCAACTGGCAGAGCTCTTAGGGTCATTTATTCATCCCAGCTTAACAACCACACCAAAATGACTGCCCAAGGTGAAACCTTGTTCAAATAGTAATCATTTTATACTTACCAGGAGTTAGAGGCACTTCAAAGTGGATTACAAAAAAAAGCTTCTTTGTCATCTAGTGATGCTGAGTTTATTGGCCTCCAGGTGAGGGAGTAGAACTGCTATTAACTAACGGGGGATTGTACCAACCACCCTTCACTGGACCATCCTGTGTACAGCCCACTGTTAAGTTACTATTAGTAGCATTTGTTAAAGCCTGTACATTTTCTGAAAGGTGAACAATGACAGATTTCTAAGAAAAGGTTATCATCAATTCATATTCATGCAATCTCAATTAAATGAAGAGATTTTTGCAAAACTACATGTCTTAAGAAATAACTTCAAAGTCCACCAAAAAATTAATGGAAGAAGCATTATTTTGTTTCTTGACATGCTTGTCCCAAACACCTTTTGTCAAATTTTTGGCACGTGTTTGCTCAAAATATGCAAGCAGGTAAAGTTAAGGAGGAGAAATAATAAGCAGTGTCTATAGAAAAGAAAGCTTCAAATTTGCAGACAATATTGTAGATAAACTATCTGACTATAGCTTGGTTCCCACTTGGGCGATAAGTACAAACACAAGCATAAGCAAACGAAAAGTTGTGTGTGAACCTGCATGAGGTAAACACAAGAAAAGAAACTGTTTGAAATTGTTTTCTTATGCGTGAACTGGTTTGAGATGAGCAGAAGAACAAGCAAAAGAATGATTCACTCTGACAAAGGGTAATGCTCAAAATGTTAGCACTCAAAACTCTTTATGGTGGTCAAATTACTTTGTTAACTCTGTTGATAAATTAAACCAAACATTTGTTTCTACTCCTCGACTGACGCAGTACCACAGTTTCTATATTTCAAAAACTGACCCCATATCAAGGAAATGAACTGTTAAATGTTTCCTGACGTTTTTTCCTGTGTCAAAAGTGTGAACCGTTGTGAGATAAGCAAAAGCACTGCACATTTCATCTGAGTTTTACACACAAATTTCCTTACATGTATGCTTTATCTCACAAGTGTGTACCAGGCTTACTGTTTACGAGTGCTGTAAGACAAAACAGAGAATGCCTATGGTTGGTTACGGGTGAAGGTATTTGTTACTGCATACTCCTTATAGGTGTATTTTTATGTGCCAAAATGAATGTGACAGTACACAGAGACTTGACTGCATTATGAGAAAATAGATGCACAGATCATGTTTTATTTTTATTAGTGTATCAATTTCACTATTGATATTATTTGGCAATATCTGTAGTGCATGACAATAACAAGTAAATAAGAAAGAAAGAGCTTTATTTTTACTGTAACAATATGTGTCAGCCACCACAGTAAAGTGATGGCATGTGCAGTAATAAATGTTTAAGTATATTTAAAAAATATTTACAGCTGCTCTCCAATGGAAGGTCATTGGAAATAAATTTGAGGGGGGAGCTCAAAAAGCACTGAAGTAGGGTGTGTGTACTAGCCTAACTGGGGTTTCCAGAGTGGTGGAGGGCTCTGAGCAATTAAATTTCCTGTGGTGGTCGGGTACATATTTAATTAATGTGTAGTTATTGTCTGTAAACTTTTGACTCTTAGGCCAATTAGTTGATGTCTGATAAGCCACGTGCTGTTTGTGTTGTTAATTCCAGGACAGTTATTGGAAGATGGTGGAAGAAGAATTTCCACGGTGGATTGCAAGAAATCAAACAGGCAGCAAAAATTAGGAACAAAAGAACAGTTAGTGACAATAGTTTATAAATGTAAACTTCTGTGTGAATTTAAATGTAATCAAGTTCTGCACTGACTGGACTGCAGTAGCCATCACTTGAAAAATGCTGATCATCTTTAGGTAGGCCAATGTAATCACATATGAGCTGTGGTATTACACTGTATATAAGATGGTTTAAGCATGTGCTTTGTGGCCATTATTTTTTTGGGCCCTATGTAAAACTCCCCTAAAAAAGACAAGTTTACATAATTATTGACTGTAACTAGTAATATAAGTAATCACAGATTAAAAACTGTGATTGATGTGCCTATCCATTGATAGACCACATGTCTTCATGTAAAAACGAGGCCAGATTCTTGCATCAACATGAGGTAAATTTGTGTGACAGACAAACAAAATGGCCACCAGCCTCAATTTGTTCCGCATGCATTTGCACAGGCAGCCCAATGCAAACACAAAATTAGACTTGCAGTCTCCCATTGTCAACTGCGATTACTTTGAATTTCTATTGACGATATAGATTATGTAGAGGCTCATAATTAGCAAATGTAAATAAGGGGGTATATAGTAAGAATGTTTCCATTACAAGTGGTAAATAAGTGGAGAGAAATTTTTGTTCATCCAGCATGTCATGTTTGTCCAATGAGCTGCTGATAAATTAGCCTTGGACTCTGTAAGAGCCATTTTCAGGGGTGGATTAATTTTGGAGGCAATTTTGTGTTTTAAGATTGTTTGAGTTTGATAGTGAAAGACACTTGAAACACAAAGGTAACAGCCTCAATCAGGTAACACTAACAGTTAAGAAGCACAGGATAAAAGGAGTATAAAATGTACTTAAAATTAGAACGGAAAAATCAAGAAAAACAAGATAGATGATGATGATGCTGCTGCTGCTGCTGCTGATGATGATGATGATGATAATAATGATGATGATGATGATGATGATGATGATGATCATGATCATGATGATGATGATAATGATGATGAGAGGTGTGGCATTGTCGTCCACGGGCGCCGTTGTAGTTCTTGATCAAATGGACTTCCAAGTGCTTACATTTTCCTAGTCATGCACATGCTCGAGAGCATTATAACAACACTTAAGTAGTGATTTCTTGTAAGCAAACAAAGTAACATTTATATCACATTATTGATCTAGCAGAGAGTTCCAAGATCTGACAAAGAAGCGGAGCTACATTTTTTGCGAAAAAACAAAACTGTATTAATTAATAATTAATTATTTCTTGAAGACCCCTTGAAGTTCTTGTTGTCTGTCAGTCTCCTCTGGTGATGGACCATTAATGTTGTGAAACTACTATTCCAATAAAGATGTTGTACTTCCAGGTATCTGTTTTAGTTTGGGTTTTCCAACTTTTTCAGTGAATGCCATAGTCTGTTGTTTTTCATTCTGCTGCAGAATTATATCAAAATTATATTGCTTGATAAATAGGAAACTTTTCCTGACCAATAACTAGATTCAAAAATTAAAATTACACTCAGTTTTCCGTAAATTGCGATTGTGATGACCGCTTTTATACTACATGTATAAACACAAAATCCTTCTGGGATGAACTTGGCTAAATATTTGTAGTACATGTGGTTAATATAATTATGTGGCTCCTAGTGTGTCTCATTAAAAGTTCAAGTCAGGCATAAGACAGATTGTACTCTGTTGGGCCTATTAAACTAACTGCCTTAGTGTGTCTTTATACTGTCAAAGACAGTTCATCTAGATGCATAATTAATTGTGTATTCGTCTTTATACTAGACGATCTATGAGTTGTACAAGTGTAACCAGGTGCACTACAGATGTTTGTCAAAATTATTCACAGATGGATTATGTGTCTCTAGTATTAAAAATCAAAGGCTCCTGTGAGCCAACTGGTGAATGTGGAAGTAAATGGTGGCAAAGCAGTACTTGTATCAAACTACACTACAAGGATTTGTGGACGCTATGCTCCAGAAGTCAAGTCGCTGTGGCTAGCGGTTCATTATATCATGATAGTCAACTTCTGGTGTAACAGAAGGTCAGCAAAATAATATTTATCACGCTATCTTTCTGACTATATTCAAAACAATCATGCAAGGCGCACAGTGGGAATAAATGAGACCTCTTATTAAACCTTTACAGAACTCCAAATGCTGAAATATAATTATGTAAATTATTTACTTGGGTTTGAGGTAGAGCAAGGAATGTGCAGGATGCCCCCACAGCTGCCTGTATTTTATGTGAACTGTGGGTTTTCTAAGTTCAGTTTTTAAACTTATCAATATGTCACATGGGTAGTAATAGTAAGGCTTTAATTGGATTAAACATAATAACTGGTATCTAACCAGTAGTTTATATTGTGGCCTGAAAAAGAAACGACAAAGCAGATGCAGGGATCCTAAATAAAAATATTTAAATAATGATCAATATTAAAAATGATGCAATTGGTTAAAGTGCTATTAATAACTACTAATTACACTTAAAATATATTAAAAGGGTGTTGTGATGGCAAGCCATTGGTGCATGGTGTAGGTGTTTCGAGGTATATTCAACTTGCTTATACATGTGCGCATATTGTGTTTTCTTTCAGTAAGGTGTCAGTCTTGATTCTGTGTATTTACTTCAGTGTAATTGTGTACACAGGCACTCCTTGCTGGGATAACAAAGAACAACTATTGCCTTAAGGCTTAATATACTTGATGGTACCCCCACAGACATCATGTATTATTTTGGTAATGGTGCAAGATTTTGCATATTTCCTCTGTATCTTTGTAGGGAGTCTTGTACTTTTCCGTAATTTTTAACCCTGCCAGTTGTCACTTAATTCTTTCAATTTTTGGCAGATTTCTTTACGTTACCAGCATTGTCAAGGGTGTTGATTACACCCACTGTCTGTCTCTTGCGCACTAATATTGTGGCTGGTGCTGTGCATAGTGTCTATCTTGTATCCAAGCATGTATGCTTAGTCCTCTTTAATACTTGTAGGACACAGGGCCATAACAGTTGCTCACTTGTCATGGTCATTTTGCAGCTCTCTCACATCTGTCACACATGTACACCACAGTGTAAGATGCTTCACCTACAATGGGTTAGTAATGGGTTAGAGTCTAAATGACAAAATGCATTAAAATGCAATTGAAAGAGTTATCTTTGTATTGTTGGTTTCCCACCCTAACCCTAAAAAAGTCAGCAACTTACCTTAGTTTGTTTACAAGTTGGATTTTGCTTCCTGGAAGGGTAGGTTGGAATGTCAGTTAGACATCCCGTCCTTACCCTTAGGAAATTAATATTGACACTAAGTTTTTTTCACTTTGAGATAAATTGTTGTTTTTGGGAATAATGAAAGAAGTCGATGAAAATATTCTTTGTCTCTGCAATAAATAATTTTTTTTCCCTGTGATTTTAAGGCTTACCCAATACATTTATATTGCTAAGTAGAGTACCATCCAAAAGCTACCTTTTGGCTTTGATACAGCTGTAGTTTATTAATGTCTCATAATTACATCACTGTTGTACATGGGCAAAGTTAAGTGGGAAAATAATGTATTCAATAAAGACAGGCTTATGATCACTGTAGTATTATTCTAGGGTACCTAAAGATTGTACAAGTTGTGGTACATTGGTATAAATATGATCTATTTGTGTTTGGTAGTCAGTTTGTACTGATTAATCAACTGTGTGTATCCATTGTCTCTTATAAGACATTTTTTGAGAGCCCTTTGTTCTGCAGTATTCTGCATTAGATTGACATTGAAATCATCTCCAAGCAGGACAGTAGGAGTTGTAGGCTCTGCCAATCAAAAGTGGGGAATTCAAATGCTTCTGGAACTGGTTCGGTAAGAGTAATTGCCCAGGGGCTCTTCCGTTCTTGCAATAAACTTTTGCCCACGAAAATCCCTTCCACCCGACTAACTGCCTCTGGCCATGGGTCTCCGAGGTATCGATTATAGCCACTTTGCCACCATTTTGGTAATAAATATGGTATCGATTTTTGCACTCTAGTCTTGAATTCATTTTTTTTTTTAGAAGAAGCTACTTCTTCATCTTGTTGTTTACAGCAACTGTGTCCTGCTGCAATGGCTTCTCATGTGCTGGGCTCCAGGGGTTTTTGAACTGAAGTTGACCAGACACTATCAGGTCATAAATAGGGTATCAAATTTTTGGTCAGGTCATATATAGGGTAGGGAAAATCGCAGATTTTGGTCATAAATAGGGTAAGGGTATTTGGGAAGCGAGCCGCACACCCCTGTCCAATTTTTTTGGGAGTATCCCCCCCCCCCCCCCCCCGGTTTTGTCGGAGGGTCGGTCGGTCGGGCAGAAAAAAAAAATTAACCTTCCAGAGAAGGCCGGGCTGCTAAATAAGAAAGCCTGGTTACAAAGTCAACTCAAAAACGTAGTGTTTATAAAGACAAGGACGTCACATCATACCAATTGTTGTTAATAAAACAAGATCGTGTGCTTGTAAATTAAAGTATTTGCCTTTTGACTAGTGAATCTGGAATTTTTTTTTTTTTTTTTTACTTTAAAAAAAAAAATAGGTCGGTCGGGCGACATACTTCGTTTGAACTTTTAGAAACTGGCTTGTCAATAACCGCCCGGGGCTAAAAGCCCCGCATTCAAATGCCCTACCCTAACGCGGATTTTGACGTTCAAATATCCCTCGCCAAAATGAAATGGACAGTGAAAACCGAGGCTTTCGAAAACGTTTACTGCACTGAAATGACTCCATAATAAACTCTTTTTAGTTGTTGCCGGGGAAATAGAGCCTGGATTTAGAGTCAATTTATATTGCCGCGCTTTAATTCTTTCGAAGAAAAATATAAACTAGCTTGTATTAATTAATTTAGTTGTTTTAATATCTCATATCCCCGTGGTTCGAAATCATGAGTTTTTGTCCTCCCTTTTTGCGTTTCAAATAGTCAATACAAAAATTCTTCACGTCCAACATGAAGCGATAAAATCAACTTTAGTAGCGAAAATATTTTCCATTGGTAAAATAATCTCTGCGCTGTAAACTTCATTTCCCCTGAGGTGCAGTTGCGGTTGAACAAGTCCGAATCCTTACTTGTAGTTTCGTACAGAAAAAGCCAAAGAATTGACAATTTGTTGATATGGAACGATGCACGAGAAAATGAAACGGAAGTGAGAATTCAGGAAGTTAGGCCTCGATGTTTTGATTGGCCAGAAAACAATAGCAGTAATTAACTGACCAATGAGAGGGCTTGTACTAGAATCCACAGATTCCACGTGCGGTTGTCCAAACCGAAATGATACAAATACTGGAGCGCGATAGACGAATGATGAAGTGTTTAGCAAGTCGGACGACACACTTTCACTTTCAACCATGAGCAAGGAGGTGAGCTTAGATATTGAAACCATTATTTGTCTGTTCTTGTAGTTTAGTTGAAGCTAAACGAGAAATATCAAGCTGTGTTCGTCAAAAATAACATTGGCAAAGTTTCATCGGATGTGTTCCCAGGTGTGTAGTAGCGTTTTCCGGCTGTTGACGAAGTTATTGCAATGCCGGAGCGGCTGAACACCAGGGACAGCACATCGTCTATTTGTAAAACCATATCACTGCATTAGCTCAGTTTAAACTAAACTCAAATGAGAAACTGAAATAATTTCCATAAGTCTGACGTTTTAAAGTATTTTGTCATTTTACCCACGTTGGCCATGATATATGTACAGTAACTGTGGGCTTTAAAATAAACCCGAGTACCAAATAAAATTCGCAAAGGAAATAATTCCGGTATCTTCAGCGCCGAGGTCATGCTCTAGCTATTTCAAGAATTTTTGTTCTTGCACAGTTTCACTGCCATCATAATTTTTTTTCTTGTAGAATACAACCGGAGAGGACAAGACTTCAATCTTGACGCGAATCAATGCTTTATTGGATTCTGCTCTGGATCCTAGTAAGTCAAATTGCCACTGTTTATTCGAGGTCTTTGTTGTTAAATTAAGCTACCAAATCACCGTAAGCTGTTGCGTATTTTGTTTTTGCAGACTCGGGTGGGAAAAGTTTATTTTCCCCTCAACCCGTATCACAGCCGCTTTGTGGTTCGTTCATCAGTTATCCAGGATTTCAGCCTACTCCACCGGACTCGAGATCTCCTAGCCCTTTGCACATGGATGAACGGGCTGGCGAACTTTTCATGGTAAATAAACATAGAAAATGAGTGTAGTGTTCTACTACTGGAAACTATTTGATAATTTGACCCTAAGCAATTAACTCTTGCCTCGTTGGGTGACCTCCCGTCTACATTGTCGTTGAGTAAGCTTGTTTTTGTTTCGAGTTAACTGTTACGATTCTATAAGGAAGCCTTTGTTTTTGGATTTATGAGAACCTAAAAACAAGCACAGTCATTTTGCGTCGATGCAAACAAAGTGGAAACTAATGATAAGGTTTGTCTGAACCAGGCCTCAAACTTCCGCCATCGCACTAACAAACTGTCTATGATGCATATAATTATAAAATTATATATTATTGTCCAGTTAGCCTGTAGCCATGTCATTCTCAGTCTTCAGTCAGTGTCGAAAATGCTGTCAGAGAGTGACTGTTGATAAAAAAGTACAGACTTTAGGGACAAGCCTGGACTTGAACTTTGAGCTTATCATTGTTTATTAGATTTAACTGTGGAATGTAATCTACTAATTAACAATTTACAGGCAGTCATGATAGACTTGTCTTATGATAGTGTCTGGGTTGCTGTCTGTTGTTGATGACTGTTCTTTGATGACAAGTATCAGTGTGTGAATTAGCTTTTTTGTAGTTGCATTAACTGGTTCATAATTGTGATTTTTTCATATTTCAGGGTAATTTTATGACTGGCAGTGCTCCTTTTGGAATGCACACCCCACCAGACAGTCTTCCCTCTTCTCCTATTGGTACATTTTCCCCCTTTGGAGCATTCCCGTTCTCTCCTGTTTCTCCTGTGGAGTCTGAATCAAGCATGAGTCCCATGAGACCTTCATATCGTGCCTCCCTGCTTCCACGGTGCCAGGCAAGGCAGATTGGGATGCCGCCAGCTACTCTTGCACCCGCTGAGGTGGCGTCTTTTGGCAGCTTGTTTGCTGATCCTCGCTGGACTGATGTTAATCCCTTGTTTGGAATGTGGAATGACCCCACAGGATTTGAATACATGCAGCAACAAGGCCTTACACAACTTTTATCAGGTATAAATTGCTTTCGCATCCATAGTTAAATTAGGGAAGTGGTCAAAACTATTACGCTCAAACAGGACTCACCAAACTACAAAACAGATCGTTGTCTTTGCCTGCACCCCCCCCCCCCCCCCAATTCCTCAGCCCCAAAAGGTCAGTCTTCATTGCATAGCCACCCCTCTATCCAGCAATAAAAAATGATAATGAGATTCAAACTTCACTTTTTCTTGTTTATCAATGCATTTGATTTTGAATTCTAAAGCTGACTCCACAGTAAATCAGAATTTTTTTTAAAAAATATCTGTTTTTCTGTTGAAAATGCATCAAAAGTTTTCCATCCACATAAGCATTTCCACTTATTGTTTTACTACTGGGAAATTTGACCCTTCATCCATACTTAGCAGCATTTCTGGTCACCAAAATAAGTTAAAAGTTCTGTTTTCCTTAACCACACTGCAGCAGAAATATTTGTCATTTTCAAAAAAAGTCTACTTTCAAACCTTTCCAGATTGGTGCATGCATGGGACCCAACCTTGTTAATGCCAAAGGGGTTGTGGGTACAGGTTTTTGACCCAAAATTAGAGCTTGATTGATTGTTTTACAACAAACAGATGGAAGGCATTGTTCCTTTTTTTATTTATTTATTTATTTATTTTTTATTTATTTATTCACCACGATATACGAACATAGAAAGTTACAATGAATAATAGACTAGGATCGTACATAAGTTTAGAGTAAATAATAATAGTAAAAGAAGAAGTAAGAAGTGGCGAGGAGACCTCAAGAAACCCCCGCGCTTATACTGAGAGGTCTCCTCGGAGATATCTTAGGACTTTAAGACCAGTAAAGACATTCTATTAAGATTTTTTAACATACGGTGATCATCTTCTCAAGTTTTTTTGTTTGTTTTTGTTATTCATAAGTGTATTTATTCAAAATGTTTGGCTTTCCAAACGATTCCAAGCCCAATCTTCTCAAATCTTTTTGTCCAAAGAGTTCATTTGACTCTGTCATTCTGTGAATTTTGTTCAGTCTATATTACTGTTGATAACCTCATGTACTTAACCAAATTGGCATTTCCTTCTTTGCTAACCAGGAACAGATTGCAACAAAGGGAATATGAAAAAATGGTCTGGACAACTACCGCGTCGTAACTACAAGAACCCAAGCTACTCCACCAAAGTGTTTCTTGGTGGTGTTCCCTGGGATATTACAGAGGGTAAGTTCAAGTTTTTGTACTGTATGTTTATGTTTTGCCACCTTTGTTTTGGTATCATTTTTTTCTCCTGTAGCTCAGTGGTAGAGCATCCAAACTAGTAATGGGAAGGTCTTAGGTTCGACTCCTGATAGGAGTACTTGAATTTTTTCCCGAGTATGCCTGACAGTCACTTTAATACTGAATAATACACCATTCTCATTTATTCACCAGGCTTAAAATATTCCATCACATTTATTCCAATTTTTTCTCACTTTTGTAAAATTTTCTAAAACATTTGGATTTTTACACTATTTAAATTATCATTGTAAATTGTTGTAAGAGTATGCTGAAAGAAACTTGAGCATCAGTCACAGAATCGAATTGCATACAAATTGGAAACTACGTACCCAACATTACATGGTGAAAAGGAAATCTGATCATAAGTCAAACCCTGGGCTTTCATCAAAGGCCAGGTAAATTGACTGCATGACATTAACATGACTTCACCTGGTTGCTTTTAACATCTCAACTAACGTTTTTCATAAGACAACATATCCAAGTTAACTATCTTGCCCAGGTGCACAAATTTCTTGTCTGCTTGTTCAAAATCTTAATGAAACCCCTGCAAAGCACTCTCTCTCACACATCTGGGATTGTGATGTTCAAGTCCACTAATGGCACGTGTGAAAAAAAGTGATTGTCTGTTTGTCAGTACAAGTGTTTTGAATTATTTTTCAAAAGCGATTAAACTCCCTGTTGCTCAACTTATAGCCTCTCTGGTCATGTCGTTCAAACCATTTGGTTCAGTCAAAGTGGAGTGGCCTGGGAAGGCAGATGGTCGGCATCTGCACCACCCCCCAAAAGGTACTAATGTCTCTGTCTTTATGATCTGCTATTAAACATTATTATTAAAAATTACAGTATTATTCCATGTATAATAGTAGTCTAGATATAAGTTAATGCTTAAAAGTGCTTCCATTGTGGGCAACCTCTTGAAGGCTCCCATGGACCATTCTTGTGAAACCCTGTTTGAATTGTCACTTAAACTCTGTAATCAAAAGCTCTGGTGAGTAACTGCAAGCACTTTTGGGAATTGCCAACTGGTCTTCTCCTTTGTTTTGAAGCTCTCATAAGCGACCACTCAAAGATTCTGATACATATTATGACAACTTTTTAATAAAAGTATTGTACACTTTGTGATCACATTTGCAGTAATACAACACTGCCCAATAATGTTCGTAGATTAAGATCTCGAATCTAAAATTAATGCTGGATCAAGCTTTTGGGCGACCAGCTCTAGTTACGACCAATTTTTCCATGTGGTTTGAATTTGATGTTGATTCTCGCTTAAATTAATGTTAAATGAATGCTCTTAGGTTGAGTTCCCCCCTCCCACATGGAAACCCTGCAGCTTCTCCTGGGAATAATATAAGCGACTCAAAAACTACTGATGTTCGTGCATGTTCTTTTATCTGTTTGTATACATGCAAACACAACATATGTGCTGAGACTGTCAAATAATGTCAGTCTGTTGTTGACAATTAATTTACTTCTGGAGGGAAATTGCACACAGATAAAATTACCTTTTGTAGCATGAATCCATGTTATGACTCAGATATTTAATTAGTAATGAACATGTTTTGTGTTGGTCTGGATTTCAGGATATGTTTACCTGATCTTTGATTCTGAGAAGTCAGTCAAAGCCTTGTTGGCATCCTGTACACATGACTTTTGTAATGGTGGAGACTGGTACTTTAAGATTTCTAGCAGACGTATGAGATGCAAGGAGGTAATAAACATGAGATGAAACTTTGTTGAACTGTTAGAAAAATAATGCCTATTCCTCAACTAACTAATGCCTGTCAAATTATCTCTGATATTTATTTTGAACTGGCACAAAGAAAAATGCTACACATTCTTCACCTCCTACTGGCAAAGCAATTATAAATGGTTGTTTTATACCTTCAGTGGATCACTGTGTGTTGAATATATTTGTAGGTTCAAGTGATTCCATGGGTATTATCTGATACCAACTATGTTCGTGGTCCTCATCAGAGGTTGGACACTAGTTGGACTGTATTTGTTGGTGGATTACATGGCATGCTTAATGCAGGTGATAACATTCACTTTACTCTGGCCACTTTGTATCTTTCTTGTTTAAAAAGCAGGTTCATATTTCAGTTAATGAATGATAGTAATGCTTCTATGCTTTTTGAGGGATAAACATCACTTTTCTAAAAGCAACTCTTAATTGTTGCTTGTACCGATACAGGGTTTCAACTTTGATTTGTGCCTTTAGTAGTAACTCTTGAAATTGTTTTGATGTTGGCAGAGGGTCTTGCCTATATTATGAATGAGCTGTTTGGTGGAGTCGTCTATGCTGGTATTGACACAGATAAACATCGCTATCCTATAGGTGAGTTTATGCCAGTGTTCTAACACAGCTTCCACCTTGACAAGTACAGAAGGTTACAAGAAAGCCCTTGAGTGTGTTTTCATGAAGCACATCCCTGTGGCCAAGTAAAATAACTACAACAACCACAGAGCAAATTACACTCTTCATGAGCAGTAGAAATTCACTCTGTGATTTGCTATTTATGGTGGCTCCATAGATAGGATTATTATTTATTTATAATATGCTGCACATCAAAAGGCAGTTTTTTCTTGTTTTCTTTTTACCAATTCAGTCCAAATCTCTTGTATATGGTCATTCCTGGAATACGTCCCCCTTGTGCCTTTATCTCATTAAGGACATTCATGCACCCAAGAGAGTGCTGCTGTTCCGAAGATAAGAGTAGCAAGATTGGCTAGAGGTCAACCAACCTTAAATGGGACATACGTCATATGAAGACTGACATTGCAAACTCTTTCATCATAGAGTTTATTTATGCCTTGTTGACTGCCGTGAGTGTTAAAAGAAAGTTTTTGGTTTTTATCAGTCGAGGTTTGAAGAATTCTTGTGGTTGTGGCTACTCCCTTCTGGGAAGGCGTAGCCACTATGCTATCGTGTTGTGTAAGTCCGTAAATGGAAAGCTTTCGGAATTGTAGAATTTACACGAAGTTGGGTCAAGTTCACCACGACAGGTTCACAAGATCTCAGTCGGCTTTATTCATATGGAAGATCCTTGTATTTCAATTCAAAATGGCTGCCGCCTCTCTCATACGTGAATTTTCAAGGTGGCAGTTTGTGATTTGGAAGGACAACACAGGTTTTCAATACTGTAAATCAAAAGAACAACTTCCAAGGAACACTCTGATGCTTAAAAAGAGGAAATCAGTGAATTCGTAGCAGAGAAATTCCTATTCAAGATGTTCTTGGAAATTTTTGTGTGCTCTTGGGAATCCACTTTACAACATACTACTGGTTTGAATGTGAATTTTACTGCGCTTTATATTAAATTGATCAATTTGTCATATTTCAAATAGCTTTCAATGGCAAAATTTTTGGAAACATACTCAGTTTAGTAATAGAGTTGAAAAATTGTGCTTTTACTTAGTGACTTGCAGTTTGCTTGGATCAGTTGCCTTCACGTAGCTTCACTCGAGGCAAAAATTGAACAAATTTGCTTTTCAGGCATGAACACAGTACAGGTCTGTCTGAATAAATTTTTCAATATTTAAGAAAGCTTGTTGTCTGTTTTTCTGTGTGTTTTGATTTACAGAATTTCTTCACCATGCGATCTTATGTAAACCATGGGAGAGCCAAACCATGTCTATTACCGACTCCCCTGGGTATTCAAGTGTAAACAAACCAAAATCCTCCAGCGCATACCAAATTTGCCCATATGACAACATAATCAAATTATGCTGCACAATTTTGGCACTGACTAGAGCTGCTCATTTACTCCTCTGGATTTTGTAGAGTGTTTTCACATGACGTCACAGCGGCCATGTTGGTGTCCCAAAACAAACGAATGGTGGCCATGTTGGTGTCCCAAACTAAACCTCTGGGAATTGAACTCTATTTTTATGCAAATACTTTCTTTTGTTTCAGTAAACCAATATGGCCAGTAGTCACGTGAATGAAAACACTCTATACAACATTGCTTTTTTACTGCAATATTCTACAAAAATAAAGCAGTAGCCACATGCAGTCATAGACTGCCTTTTAATTGAATTTGCTACAGTTAAGTTTACCAGAGCTACCCACTTATACAAACTTTATGTTTTGAACCTATGACACTGAACTGAAAGCTTCCAGTTATTTAAATTTAAAATCCAAATTGGACTTGAAAGTCTAGGGATTTTGTATTTTTAATTATTAATTATTAATTTTTAAGTTTTTTTCATTCAGGAATTTTTTACACAGGCCTAACCTTCAAATTCCCTTTCAAGATTATCACCTTTTTCTTTTTTCCTTTCCTTCTATTGTATAATTCTCAGATCTTTGCATATCATTGTGATATTTGGATCTTGTGTATAACCCATGCTATTGACTGTACAGCGCCGTGCAGCGCGGTTTGTTAACAACGATTATAGCCGTTATAGTAGTGTATTATCTATGCTCATTGACCTAAATTGGCCCTCACTGCAATTAAGACGCAGCATATGTGGTATCGGCATGTTTTATCAAATACGTAGAGGTCACGTTAACGTCTCCCTCCCCCACGAGCTTACCTCTGTGCCCGCGTACAGCCGTACAAGGGCAAGTCATGACTTTAAGATAAGTCTACCGTTCTCTTCAGTCGACGCTTACAAACACTCATTTTATGTAAGATCAATCCGAGCATCGAATGCATTACCACCTGACCTCTTCAAGTCTGGCTCTTACTCGGAATTTATTAGTTCTTTTTATGCTCTGCATGTATAATTTAACCTATTTTGCATCCGCTGGCCGCTCCATTGCCGGATTAGCTTTGCTAATGGCTTTTATGCTAACTAAAGATAAAGATTAAAGACTATGTTATTTTATTTCAGGTTCTGGTCGCATAACATTCAACAACCAGAAGAGTTTTTTGGAAGCTGTGCGATCAGGATTCATAGAAATTGAGACTCCAAAGTTTGTGAAAAAAGTAAGTCACTTGGGAAAGATCAGCATGACACCTGGCTGGAGATCAGTAGCTAGCAGGCAGTTGAGAAAAGGTTTTTTTTTTTAGTGCATATCCTATCAGGATATAATTTGCACAAGTTTTACCAGAGATGCCTATGGCTATCTTCCTTGTTACAAAGAGGTTTTAATTAACAGCAAGTTGTCAATAATTACTCTAATAGACCATTTCCGAGTTGCTGTGAACCTCATTATGAAAGTGAGGCTAAGTGCAAAGCTTTTCATATGAAAATAAGTTTTGTTTGCATATGAATGAAAACTAATTTTCATAATTAAAACTTTGCACTTAGCCTCGCTTTCATAATGAGGTTCATAGCAACTTGGAAATGGCCTGTTGAAAAGTTGTTCCATTAACCCTGTCTAGACCTTGGAGGGGGTGGGGTGGGGGGGGCTTTCTACCTGAAGCAATATTTTGAACCTGGATAACTTTTTTGATGTTAAAGCATTAAATGCCATGAAACTTCAGGACTAATTTTTCGAAAATTTATCTGGGAAAAAAATTGTGGCCGGACTGTTAGTGTTTTTTTGACTTTTATGTTACCATGGCAACTGAATTTTGACAGACAGTTTTTTTTATTCCAGAATATCCCATTTTTTAAATGAAGAAAAAGTACTTTTCTTCCTGTAACTTTTATGCTTTTAGCTCATAGTAGTGTTTCTTTATTGGTTTTGATTACTTTTCGTTCAATTTTGGTGCTTTCCTGAAGTGTTGGCAAAATCCAGAGGTCTAAGATGGCTGGCTTTGGCAATCATGGCATAATTATGACATCATAAGATGTCATCACTTCCTGTTGCGGATGTCTCATCATATAGCTTTTATACTTTCAAAGTTGTGGAGGGGCGAAATACCCCCCCAACACAGCGCTAGAAAAATCAAGTCAATTCAATCTTTATTGTTTATACATGTAATTGTATTATGTTACATGGTCTTCCTAGGAGTCGTGTAAATTGAGCCTAAAATACATCAATGGTTTTTTTGTGTGTGTGTGTGTGTGTGTCGTGTCCTTCTTTATTTTTAATTAACCAATTCTAAATAGCTAGTTACAATACTAACAATACCGACAATACTTACTACGCTTCCAATACTAACAATGTTTACAATGCTGACACTAAACAATACTTACAATACCTACATTACTTACAATACTGACAATATTCCCGATACTTTTTAAAGTTAATTTATAATTACATTAGAGTACAGTTATAACACTGTTACTGTCACACTACAGTTACAGCAATCATGTCAAATAACTACAATATAAGAAATTTTTTGCGGAAATTTAAATTTAATTATCGGAGAAAAAATTACATAGCTTAAGGAGGCATGGCCGAGAGTATTTATTTTAACTTTGTGAGAGGCAAAGCACATGAGGCAATTTGATACCTCCCATCATACATCAGTTAGTTACCTAACTATACCTATTAACCTTAAGGATAAGTGCAATAAACTTTCAAAGTTAATTTTTAAATGGTCACAAAAAATCTTTCCCATGGAATGAAAATTTTAAATGGTTTAAATTAGGCCGCTGCTTAACCCCTAAGGGGATCCTGTTCCATAGAACAGATCCCCCATAGTGTAGGCTCCCTTTTGCAGACTTGGTTCTTGGTCTTGGGATATAACAATTTGACTGGAAGTTTCTAAGATTGTAGGAATGTATACTTGAAACATTAGTGAAAGTTCGACACAAGTACAGTGGGGAAGACAAAAAAAATACTTGGCCTGTAAGGTTAAAAACCTGAAAAAGATACACATCTACAAATTCAAGCTACCATTCAAGCGTATTAATTTGTACACCCTAAAATCTAAAGCTACAGGTGCATGAGAAGCTGAAATATCTTGAGGCTCTTTTCATGACAAAGGCCCTCTAAAAGATCTAGAGGGGGTAATCCCTGGTGTACAATGGTCACCATGGCTCCCTCTAATTTTCTTTCATTTTACTACAGTTTCACTTTGTTAAATCAAAGGTTTTTCCTGCATATAATTCAGGTGCAAGTTGACCCGTATCTAGAGGACTCCATGTGCGACATTTGCCGCACTACCTCAGGTCCTTTCTTCTGCCGTGAGGAATCCTGTTTCAAGTATTACTGCCACTCATGCTGGTTGTGGCATCACTCAATTGAAGGATATCGTCACCACAGGTCAGGGTTAACAATGATTTTTATTCCTAACCATGAGACTTACTGACTTAGTCTCAATATTTGACATACAATGCCAAATTGTATGTCAAATACCAAACAGCAGTGTCACTGTTAAGCAAATATCACACCTGATTGATCCAGATTGTACGCGGAGGTGCGGTGGTGTGCTCTTTGGTTAGCATGTCAGACTTTCAATTGGTTGGTTGGTTGTTTGATGTTAGGTTGGTCTTTTTATTGTTGTGTTGCTTCTTAGGCAAGAAACTTTTCTCCACATTTTGTCTCTTTTCAGCCAGTGACATACTGCTGGCAGGGGAACTTATCCTATGATGGTCTAGCATCCTTGCTTAATTTGGTCATTTCAAGTTGTTGTTTTGCCAAGGACAGTAGAGCAACGTACTAATTAATCCTTGGCAAACTCATTGATTACTTGTGCGCATTTAACCTATTGTTTTGTCTAAAATTTCCTATTATGGCTAGCAACAGCAGTAAAGATAGTAGGCTACCATGAATGCTCTCATTTGTGCTCCATTGTCATTTCAGACCACTGACTCGCACTAGTAAGAGTAGTAGCAGTGCTTAGTGATGCTGAGACAAGCCACACTGCTGCTGACAGGATTAATGACCATGGCTCCATGTTGGTGCTACTGTTGTTTGGTGTTTATGTGTGTGGTTGCATAAAAAAAAAACATTTGAAGCACTGTTAATTGTTATCATACTTGAATCAAGAGTGTTCAGATTTTTCAGTAGTTTTGCAAATCTTTGAATGTATACATTAGATTAATATGTAGTGTGAGGGTTTTCTTGCTGCAGTAATTTTCATCATGCAGTAGATCTATGTATTGGTTTCATCACAGTGCAACAAGTTTTGTACTGGCCGCTGCACACTGGCAAGCTGGTTGCTACTTTATTGCAACAGTATTTCTTTCCTTCATGTCTCCCTAAGAAGATGACAAGTCAAACTTGACACTAATATTTTTTTGAAAGAACAGTGCTCTCCACGAAATAGCAACCGTGCCAACAAGTTTACTTTATTTTTGTATTATAAGGCCATACTTATTTGGAACATATTTTTTTAAATTTTCGGTTTGCATCCAGCATCACTGCTTCTGATTTTAGATATTGTTCCCATCTGATTTTGTTTACCTTGATTCATTCCTGTTCAATAGCAGGTGTTTTCGTTTTGAATTATTTTATTTTTCTATTTAGTTTTCTTAAATCATCAAGGAGTTTTTGATTGTTCTGATGCAGCCGTATTCTTTGATAACTGTGTAATCCATCGGCTCTTTTGTAGAAGACCCAAACTACAAAAATGAGCTTTAAAGGTGGTTCAACTGTAGTCTGTTTGCTCCTCAAGGGCTGGGCCTGGGATAGTTGGGAGCAAACTCTTTTAATTTTGAATATTTGCTGTGTTACCAACAGTAGAAGTCTTTTTAAAGATCAGTTTTGTGAAATGTGCACTTTAGTTACCTTTGTCTCCACGATAAACTAACAAACGGCCCGCCACAAAAGAATACTGTAATCCGTCAACTTTAGGATTTATTTTTTCTTCTGATTGTTCGTACAAAGTTTAATTCTTGGAGGCAAAGGGATATGGACTTCTGCATCAGTTTCGTATATTTGCTTTTTTATGAAACTGCAGTCTAACTTATTGAGCACCATTATTTGCACAAAATTTATGTATATAGTCTTCTTGAGCATTTTGTAATTTTTCAAGTTTTTCAAATGCAAACAGTAGTTTTCTACGTCGTGTAGCGTGTTTTATCTGTTATTGTATTTAAAAAAGTAAAAAAAAAAAACTTTTTATCTAATGGCAACCAGAACACTTAAAATGATTATTGTTGCAATGAATCGCACTTCACGACACGTTGTTCTGATATCAATAAGTTATTGAGGTTGCACTTATTTCAAAACGTTGTTGAGTACAGAGTGATAAAATCGTTTTTAACCTAGAAAACAAAAAGGCAAAAAAAATATATTTAGAAAGTGTGCAACATATTTATTTTTGTAGTTGTTAATATAACATAGGTAAGATTTTATTGTTGGCAATAAGGCTAGTTATTTATAATGTTCATTTCAGTAATTTTTGTAACGAATTGAAGTTATTTTTTGGCATGTTACTGTTCGCATGCTTGCCGATATTTTGATGTGCCTTTTGAGCAAGATAATTTACAGGCGTTAAGCAAGTTTCATTGGTTTGACTAAAAAAAAGGCAACCAGGTTGGTTTTGTCAGAATAAACTGGAAACCCTGTTGCATTTTGTTGTCTTAATTCTTTGCTGCTTATCGGTGTTCGATATGGTAACTTGCCTGCTGTAAACTGCTCCTATATAAGCTATGTACGTATGTCAAGGAGTATGGGTATTGAGTCTTTCTGGTCAGGCATAGGGTATAGCATTTCCATATGAAAGGTCTGGTCTGAATATTGGGGTAAACGGGTATGGCTTCTAGAAACCAGGGGCGCTTTCCATTCAGTCAAAATTTCCGAGATTTCCGGTCAGAAATCCAATGGAACGGGAAAAGTTCCGGAAAGAATTTCCGAAAATGTAGGACTACCTTTTGAGCTTACCCTTCTTTCCGGAATTTCCGGAATTACCGAATTTTCTGTGTTCCATTCGAGATGAGTGTCGGATTTAGTCTCCCCGGCCGAGCGCCACTCGTCACGTGCGCAAAAGAGCCGCAAACAAAATGGCTACGGAAGTGTTTCAATGTTCTGCTTGTGGTTTTTTGTCTGAGATTTTCGACATTACCTACGATCAGCAACGGTAGGTTTAAGTAGTAGCTATGTTTTGTTGCTTTGCCAACTAAATTTCCTCAAACTTTGCTCACCAATATTCTGATTTATTCCCACCATTTTTGTAAACAAACGCGATGCCCGGAAGCAAACTAAAACACTGACTTTAATTTTTTTTCTTAGAGTTATTTGGAGAAACAGTAAATGAGGCCTCTGCTGCCGCTGTTTGGGGAAAAGGAAACTTCCGCCAGAAGGATTAAATCGTCTTCGCTGTCGATAACAGAATAATTTAACTCGGCATCATCTTCCTCTAATTTTTAAGCCGCGAAAACATTCAAAAAGTCCACCATTTTCAAATAGCCCAGCATGTCCCGTGTGCCTCCTCACGTGATTCACAAGTTCAGGGACCCGTTCCATTTGACCAGCAAAAATTCCGAAATCTTCAACCGGTTTTTTTTGTTGAATGGAAAGCGCCCCAGGTCTGAAAATGGGTAGGAATTTTATAGGCCAGGCCCCAGTTGTTCAAAGAGCGGATAACTTTATCCAGGGGATAAGTTGCTCTCCAGCGAATAAAATGTATTGGAGTACATGTTACCCGCTGGATAGCTATTTATCCACTGGATAAAGTTATCCGTTCTTTGAGCAACTGGGGTCAGGTCTGAAAAATTACATATTTTGGTCCAAAATAGGATCAGGGGTTAGAGAACCGAGCCGCACACCACCACCAAGAATTCCGAGGAGCCTCCTGCCGGGGATGGGCTGTAAACCTTAAACCAACGCTTGAGAAGTAGCTTCCAATCGTCAGCTACGTATGGGGAGATAATTGCGGAAAGTGAAACTTAGGTTCCTTTACGCTTACTTCATCGAGGATGTCCTTCGACCGACTGCTTCCGAAAAGCGCGAAAGAAAAGCTTAAAATCAATTTAAACTTGCCACTGATCGTGAGCAACGTGGCCTTGGCCAGTTTCTCTCAAATGTCTATTTTCACCATACAGGTGAATAAGAAGGTCAAGAACAGTTCCAAATCTATAGTTCTCTATAGGAAATCGCACATTTCGTCCCCACCAGTGACGTCATAGTCTCTTAAAATAACCGCTAACATAACCGTTCCGAGCCGCGATGCTCTTGGCTAGCCATGGCTGAAATTCGCAGTTAAAAGTATTTTTTTGAGGTCGAAAGTGAACCGATGGAGAGAATAAAAGTTCCAGGCATTGATGATCAATTTTTGGCTTCAGTTCCCCTTTAAGGTTTCCCTTGCCACTTAGATTTGTGTCTGCATGGGTAGACCTGTGTTCAAATCAGTACTGGTGCTGCTTTGTCAATAGCCAACTGGTTGGCTTCCCACCACTTGGGAATTTGCAAAAACTCTTTCTTGGATTGTGTGATTAAACTCTCTCTAATTTGCGTACTGCCCCAATTAACACAGGCTTGTTAAATACAGTGACCGATTGATTGATTGATTGATTGATTGATTGATTGATTGATTGATTGATTGATTGATTGATTGATTGATTGATTGATTCAAATGGCAGAAACAGAATTAACTCTGCAGTGTATATGTTGTAGTGTTACACATGTACCTACTTCGGAGTAAACAGTACAATAAATATATAACAGTACAGTAAACAGTACTATTTGCAAAAAAAAACCATTGTCATTAGCTTCAGAGAGCAAATAAATAATGATGATGATGATGGAGGTCGTGGATTCGGTATCCGGTCGTTTCGTGCCAAGTCGAAGTCACTTCGTTCCATGAAAAAAAAAGTTTCGTTCCACAAAACACTAAAATGCAGTTTTACAAAGTTTTAGAGTGAGTATTCGAAATTTATAAGTTAATTGTAAGCTTAAGTATGTGGTTAATTATGTTCATGCAGCTCTGGAGTCCAACGGTTATCCACCTAAGTTTATCCAAAACATACAGGCTAAAAAAACCCGATCCTCAACAACAAATGTATCCCCAGAGGAACTTGTTGGAATGTTTCTCAAGATGGTCGAACCAACCGAATCACGCAAGTCTTTCGCTTCTCTCCCTTACATCAAAGGAGTAACTGAACCTTTGGCACGTATCCTCAAAAAACACGTAGTCACAGTTAAGTTGTAAACAAACCATTTACCACTCTACAACAACAAGTCAGCTCCGAAATTTCGACCTTCAATCGACCAACGTGTATAAAATTCCCTGCAAAAATTGTTCGTGGTGTTATATTGGGGAAACCGGCAGAGCTTTCAATACCCGAAAAAAAGAACATTTGAGGAACCCCAAAACTGCGGCCAAAGGTTCTAGAATTGCTAATCACGCCTGGTCCAACAACCATGTCATTGATTGTGAAAACGCGTCAATTATTGACAAAGGCACCTTCAGAACCAGAAAAACATTAGAAGCGTGGCATACCAGAGTGACACCTAACGCAGATAACAATTCTTGCCCGTTACCTGGAAAATACAACATTCTTGTTAACAAACGTTCATAATTATTTACATTTTTATTATTTGGCAATTCACGCTTTTTATTTAAATTTTCTTATCGCTTTCCTATCATTCCTTTTACCCGTCGAAGACTGCAGTTCGCGCAGTCGAAAGCTTGTAGTTTTTTAGTCATTTTAACCAGAGGTCGTTTTCTGAAATTTTAACTATCTTTGGTTACTGTTCGGGTTTTTTTTACGTTTTTTTTTTCAAAACGAGAGTCCGGCTCAAGATGTTCCATCGTGTTCTTCTCAAAGAACGTAAAATAATTCAGCCTGGCTTTGTAAGATTCTCCTTTCATTCAGAAGAACCGGCAATTGACTTGACTTAAAATTTAAATGTAGAAGTTTCATAGCGTGTTAAAAGGATAAAACTTTTATTTTGAAGAAGATTGGGGAAACGGATATGTTTCAGACAAATTTCTCGATCTGATGCCGTTGTTCGACTTGAGGTAAGCTGTATAATTCGTTTAAGACTTATTTTGCTGTGGAACAAATTGACTAATGCGTGGTACGAAACGACTTTGTTATGGGACGAAGTGACTATTGCGTGGAACGAAACGACTTTTTTATGGAAAGAAGCGAAAGAAGAGTTTGTTTTATCTTCTATGGTGCACAAAAACAGTTAATTTTGTTCTAATTCGTTCGAGTAGACCCCTGGGGAGTAGGTTAACTGGGAGATGAGTTTCTTTCTTGTCTGTTACTCAAACGGTTACCTATACTAGGGCACATTGCATTCTGGCTACCGTGTACAGGGAACCGAAGGGAACACAGGGTTTTTTGTCAAGATATTATTTTAATCCTTACATCAAAGTTCTAAAAGAAAAGTTGTATTACAAACAGCTGCAATCTAGAGGCACCGTACTGATGCACAAGTGTTTTTACACAAATAATGATAACGACATGGCCAACTCAACTGAAAGTTCTGTTGTCAGTTAAGATCAGTGGACTGCCCACAATTCGCCACAAAACATTCTTGACTTACACTACTAATGGAAATATTAATTGATGTTCGACAAAAGGAACTATTTATTCTACTGTACAGAAGCATTTCTAGTATTCCTTTAATAGGTCCAACAAGAAAGGCCAAAAAAACAAATACTGTGATTCCCGCTAGGCAGCTGAACCGAGTACGCTTTAGTGGACCTTACACGAAGCTCTGTTTTACTTTACATAGCCTAGAGAACGGACGCCCAACAAAGCTTTAGCAGTTCTTTTTTTAAGATTCCGCAAAGACAATGAGACAAGTCTCATTATCATTTAGCCATCTTTTTGCTCTAAAAATATTAATGGTTAAAAAGAAAACAAAATTGAAACAAAGACTACGGACTAAACAGCGTTATTTTTAACTGCATTGTCACCGGAAGCACAGTATTTTTCCCCTTTACTTCCTAGGCTTTTTACTAACGGATTTTCTCTACTCTAGGTATGACATTTCACTGTTTCTTGCTGTTAAATATTTCCTAACAGAGAGTCAAAAAGTTTGGTAAAAGAAAAAAAACTTCAACAAGCCACATTCAGCAGTCATTTCTAATCTGATGCCAATACTAATAACAGAGAAAAACGAATTTTAAGAAATTACACTGATTGTAAGTTATGTCAGAATCAAGTTAGAAATGCTCAAATTATGCATTTGATTGAATAAATTATACTATGGAAGATAACTAAATGAAAAAGTCTTGAGAATGCAACTATTAAGGCAAAAAATCTAAGACAAAGGTTAAATTCCGGTTGTTCATCTCATTATTCCAGACAAAAGCCAATCAAACACACTAAATATACTGAATGTGCCCTGTTGAACAAGGACCTACATTATACAAGGCATAAAGTTCAACCAACCACAAGTCAAACACTTCCAGCTGAAATCATACATTGTCTCTCAACCAACATTTTCAATTGGTAAAATGTTCACACTGAGTTCCTCAACAATGTCAACATTATGAATTTTTTTTTTGTTGCGGCAAAATAAAAGAAATCAAGATTTGTTCACAAACTGCTTTCTTTTTCTTTTGGGGGGGGGGAAGGGTGGGTTGAGCGTAAACTTACATAACGCAGGTCCTTTTTAAAATGGCAATTAAAAATTTTGTTACAATCACGGTTAGATCTTATATGTATATACATTCGAAGCCACATGATATAGCATCTAAAAATAACTACATTAATTAGTGAACAAGTATTAGATGAGACTGAGAAAAAGCTGTACGCTTCAGATGTCCCCAGTCCACTTAACTAAAATATTTCCACTGTTCTTGGAGACCAAAGTGTTCATTGAACGTATTTGGCTTGTTGAAGCAGGTAGTTAAAACATAACGTATGTTAAAAATGCACTGTCCTTTGTTCTTCTTTCTAATTCTTTCAGAACTAACAATCTAAAATCATGTCCATTGTCCAATGCAATCCTTGTTACTCATTCATCATCTGCATGCTGCATGTATTCATCGAGCTCTGCATCAAGATGACTCTTTGTCTTTGACATGTACTGATCAAGTTCGGCATCCAACTTGTCTCTTGACGCTGGTTTCTCACCCCTTCCACGTCCCCGTCCACGCCCCCTTGTTACTCCTCTACCACCACGCCAACCACGAGCCCCTCGACTGGCACCCTGCATTCCACGCCCACTGCGGCCAACACCACCTCCTCCTCTCCTGACACCACCAACACCACGCATATTACTTTGACCACGGCCCAGTCTAAGTCTGCCACCAAACCCACCACGATTTTTCCCTACAGCAGATGAACCAGTCCCTAAACGATTTTTTAACAAGCCTTTCTTTACACCTCCTCCTCGTCCTCCTCCTCTGCCTCTTGCAGGTGAGCCAAGTCTGCTTTTAAGGCTGGGTGTAGTATCCCCAAGGGCTGCTTGGATGTCTACCCTGTTGGCCATCTGAGCTGCTAGGCGGCGATTCTTCATGCTGGCTTGGGACATCTGAAACTGATTGCTCCTCACTCCAGTGATTGTGACTTGCGGCGGTGATCTGACTTGCTTTTTGGCCATTTCAGTAAAGCTTCAGAAGATGGATGGAGAGGTGGAATTTGTACCTTTCATTATTTGACTGGCTTCAATGCAACTGCACACTCAGTGGACAAGTATGCACTTTCATTCAACACAAATTCAAATTAGCTTTTTACCATTGCCTTTTTATGGGCATATTCTTAATGTCTTAACATTATAAATTGTATGGCTTACATTCTAGCCATGATAATCTATTGCTTTGTGGCGCAAAAAAGCTTTGATAGCTGTAACCTATAAGCCATGACAAGATGGCAAGCATGAAGCCAGAGGAAGGTACAATAATGCCAAGTACAGCTAAGTACAAGGCAGTTAGCTCACCGATCATTCAAGGTTTTGGTTGTCGTGCTCTTGAGAACAATCTTGGCTGGAATCATCTTGGGGGATTTTGTGTTCAGCTTCCTGCAACTTTTTCCAGCACAGAAGTTAGCAAATTACTATACTTATGGAGGCTTGCAACAGTTTTCTGACCATGGAGTGGATCTTTTCAAACTAAAATTTTGTATAAAAGGCACGCTTTACTGAAATCTCAAGAAAAATAAAACCTAGATCACTTTCTCATTTCTACCCATCAGCCTTTTAACATAGGAAAGCATTCTAACCACACAGTGAGCTTCTTTAGTGGCTGTGATTTCAAGATATTTGTTCTTTTAAAATGGCTGAGTTGAAAGTTATGCAATTTGCATAAATCCAGTTATTTCAAAAATGCCTTACACAATTTTATTTTTAATTGTTAGCCGTTTAAATAATAGTTTTTTATGTTTGAGCAAGTTGTAGGCTGAGTACCATTTCAGGTGTTAGATAAGAAGGCTGAAAGTCAGTCAACTATCAGTCATTATTAAAAACTGAATCATTGTATAACGCAATTCTAGGGATTTGATTGGCTTAGCAGCCATGGTATATGAGCCATTATACCATGGCCGAGAAATGACGACCATTAAATTGTTTGCCGGTTGTTCTTGCACAGCGAATTCAGTAAGATCTAGCAATATTTCTTGATTGTCCAAAGTTAATAAAACAATTATTCCACTTGCGCTTGTTGGATATGAGATGATTATAGCAGCCTATCATCTCAAATCCAATGCGTGCTCGTGGAATAATTGTTAATTATTCACCTTCTATGAACAAGAGTTTTATTTACTGTATTTGCTTCTAGTCTATTTCACTGCCATTCAAGTGCAATGAATCTTTACAATTGTGTGCAGTTGTGCAAGAGTGAAAAATATACAGTGTACATAAGTGGATGCACATACTGTAACAGTAAAAAAATAGCAAAGTTTGTCCGGAAACGAGCTAAGAGGGTCGATATACTTTTCTCACTACTACAGTAACTGTTATTATTGTTGCTGTTATTGTTGTTTATTGTAAGCCGTGAATAATAAACTTGTGAGTGGACACGTGTGGTGTATGTAAATTTCATTTTTATTTTATTTTAACAGCTTTATTGGTCTTAGGAACATGGATAGAACATGAAAGGAGACCAAACGGTAAGGTGCAAATGGTAAATGCACGGGAATAGCAGTGAAATTGACCAGGAAAAACAAAATAAAACTCATGCTTATAGCTTGAAAAGTTGGTGTAGTATGAAGAAAATCAAAGTATGCCATTAATATGCAAAATTTTAATTTGAAAAGATTCACTCTAATGTCGGAAAAACTGTTGTGAGCCACCGTGAACTTTACCCAGTTTATTACAGAAGAGCTTGAAAACCATACCCTGCTCCACATATCCCATTAAGGCCTTAGTAATAAGGGTGTAAATAAAGCCCCTCCCAAAAATCCAAAAGGAACTCCTTGCTAAATTTTCAAACAATCAAATCTTGACCAATTGTGAACAGTTGAGATGTCTAGTAAGTATAAAGCCTAAATTTTTAGCATCCCATCGGCAGGCCCTCTCCTTAGTGACCTTACAGGACATTCCACTATAGTCTTCTACATTATCAAACAAAGCTGGTTCAGTTCAGAAGGCACCAAAGGTTCTCCAACATGCGATACTGATTAATCAGTTTGAAAGCAGTGATAATTTAAGTTTGGTGACCCTGTGCACCCTTTCACAAAGAGTTCTTTTGTTATTCAAATGCAAAAGACAAAAGAGGTTGCCAAGACACTTATACAACAGACCATCAACTGGGTTGAAAATAACATTCCACATGGTCCTGGACAACAACTAATTACCATAGAATTCTGAAAGTAATGGCCCCTGTTACTTTCAGATTTAGCAGGCCAAAGGGACCGCTATTATTGGGTAGCCGCTACTTTAGGGTAACTGTTACTTTCCGATGGTTAAAAAACATTTGTAATTTTTTTAAAGGTCATTGCATTTATGCATGTTATTAACTCTCCACATGAACGAAGCAAACTGTAACAAAAAAAGAGCCCAAATGTTCGAACTGTATATCGAAAATAATGTTTGTATAATACTGCAACTGTATCATTTGACTCTGCTGACACATACTGCTTTTAAAGGATAGTTTCTGGTAGAATTCAGTTAAGTTTACAATCAAATCACAAATTATTCTGCCTGTTGTTTAGTCTGGCACTCAGGCTGTTCCATCCCTATTACCCTTGAGAGCAGAGGATTTCTCTTCAGTGACTTATTTAAATTTGTAAGGCCATAAAAAATTATTTTTACGTCATCTAATGCAATGTTGACACAAAGTAAACAGTAATAATTATTACGATCGAAGGCGCAAGCCTATCGGTGATTTTCACTGTAAGAAAGACTAGAAGACATTTTTCATGTTCCAGTTACTTATGTTACGCTTAATACTTCAACTGCATTGTAAGTCAATCGAAATGGACACAATATTACTTATTTGTAGGATTATAATATAGAGTCAAAAAGTACCACTTGAAACATTACATCAAATACAATATGGCATTTTATTGTTGTTGAGTTGTCATTTTGGAAGGGCCATTACTTTCGAGTTCAAAAGGAAAAAAAAAAATTAACGTTACTTTTGGGGGGGGGGGGGGGCATTACTTTCAGAATTCTATGGTAAAGAATTGAACAGTTCTGTCCAAGGATTTCTCTTGCCTATTGGTATCAATAATTACAGATTTCTCTGCTCATAGGCCAAATATACTTTGTAATGTCAAAATTATCAGAAATTTTCCCCAGCTGTTGCTTCATCAAGCAGACTGAATTGGCCTTTTAACTGATTATCTCCTTGAATACCAATAAACAGTTATTGTAAGTATGTGTGTGCATACTTAGAAATCTAACTGCCAGCAGTTTACTCTCTCAGATGGTAAGTGATCCCTACTTTTTTGGATAGATAACTTTCTTTTCCAATTTCTCCAAAGATTGTGAAAAAATGAACAAAACATGAATGGAAAAGGTAAAACTTCCCCATTCCCGCTAACTTGCGTCCCTCGGGTTTTGAAAACATGACTATATAAGACTATGTTCACTTTGATTAATGGACGTCACCAGATGAATGAATTTGTAGACCACTAAGATAAAATTTGGCATAAAAAGTTGTATTCTAGGGATTCATTTGCAATTATTTTTCGAAACGAAGTCGGTGACCCCGCACGGTTACCAAGCCACAGCAAACGTTTCATTTTGGGCAGATTGTACTCTCATGACCAATTTTCAAGAGAAAGAAAATGAATAATTTTTTCAATAATTTGGGAAAGTATCAGAAAGTGTGGTATCAATATCTTACGCATGGTAAAAATTATACAAAATAAGTCTGCATGTAAGAATTAAAACCAAATACTCGATGGTAATATTTGCAATTTCCAAGGAAGTCTTGAAAGTTTGCTTCAAACGAATGTTTGATTGAGCGATTATGAACTTCGCCAGTGATGTCACCAACCTTATCTTAAATGAAAAAAAGTAATCCTCTCGGACAAAAGATTTTGCTATTCTTTACATTACAAAAATCTCCCACTTTTCACTTGTTTTTCTCCAGTGAGCTTCAACTGTAAACAAGCAGATGCAGACCCTACAAACAGCCTTTGTAAGCAAAGCTACTTTGTGACTCTTCCATCCCCAACAAATGCGCGACAGAAACGTAATCATTAAAACAAATAAGGTTATAGTTACGTCTTATGTCTGATTCCGAAGACCAACTGCTCGATGGAACTGGATTACTGCAATCGAAAGCTGCTGTCCGGAAAAGTTTCCTGCCGCCAAGAGGACGCTAACAAAAGGGACTGGTAGCGAGGCGTTTTTTTTATCTACTTGATGTAACATCACATGACATGTAACTGGAAACTTCCTTCTTGTCACGAAAATGGCTGGCGAAGCTGTTTCCAATGTCGCGCAAAAAGCCTTTCTCTCAGCTTCTAATTACGAGAATATTCGACACGATTACGCTTTTGAGGCGGTAGAGTTTTTGTTACACAAGCTTGGTCTGAGAAACGAGAACCCCACAGACGCCGGTACAGATCACCCTTGCACTATTTTAGAGCTTGGCTGCGGTACGGGAAAATTCACTCGCGTCATGTTAAAAGTCTTGAAGGGAAAAAATGTGAAAGTGATAGCAAGTGAACCACTTACGAGTATGTGTGAGCAGTTTAGACTGATGGTGCCTGACACGGAAATTATCCAATGCGCCGCCGAGAAAATACGTAAGTGTCTGAAGTTTGGAAGCTTAATTATGTTTTACTTGAGTTAAGGAGTCCGAGGTTGTAAATTTATCTAAATTTCATGATACGTGTTGTTTAATGAAAGTTTTCTTTTCTTCTAATATCTTTTCGAGACCCTCAAATTTATCCTACGTAGCGTGAGACGATCCCACTCAATCATTATAGACTTCCGGTCTGGGAAGAAAAACATGTGCGTGACACGTTTTTGAGCCACTTACGGCAACCGGAAATTGAATTTGTCCCCTTTTGGAGCGTTTTCACGCCATCGCGTTTGTAACGTCAAGCCACAGTCATCAACAAGAGCTTTTCTGTCTGTGGCAAGGAGCAAAACCCCCAGGGGGTACTCGGGTATAAACGTGACGGGGGGGGGGGGGGGGGGTCTGACGGAGCCTAATATTTTGCCCCCCATAAAAGTCCATGGACCTTATATTGTGCACCCAAAAAAATACAAGACAGTAAAATTTTAGACCCAAAAAAATACATGACTTTTATACCCTAAAAGTGCAATCTTAAGAACAGTATACATACTCCCTTTTTGCCTTTCAGATTTTTGGCTTGAATTGTGTAAGAACTATTAGCCTGGCAGAAATTCGAAACCAAAAAAATATGTGCAGATTTTTCAGACCCAAAAAAAAGAACATGATTAAATCTTCAACCCCAAAAAAATACAGGAGTTGAAAATTTTAGACCCAAAAAAATACGTCGGAGCCCCTGTCATGTTTATACCCGAGTATCCCCCTGGGGCAAAACCACGACAAAAAAAGGAACATTCGACTTGCGGTTGCCATCTGTGGCTCATGAACGTTGGTGCTTAAGCTTGTCTAAGCTTCTAGTCCCCAGAACGCTTGCAGTTTTCTGACTAGTTGCTACGATTCAACCGCTGACCAAGAGGCTCTGTGAACATGCTATAATGAATGCTATCCCTCAATCTCATACCCAGAGTTCTCAGGTTCTTTTGCCAACAGTTGGTTGCCAGAAGAGACTCTGGGGAATTAAAAAAATAAATAAATAAATTTTTTGACTACCTCGTAACAGCTTCCAAATTTTCACCACAAAAATCCTGCGGTAATAAAATTCCAGTTCCCCAGAGTCTCTCCAGGTGACCAACCGCTGACCAAAGAGCCTTAGGACTCATGGTACAAGATTGGTTATCCCTTGTCTGTGGTTTCACAGGGAACCCAGGATTGTTACAGTAATACAGGTGACTAATTATTACATAGACGGAGCAAGACTTCTTACTAGAAGACTATTTAAAAATTAGACAGCAGACTCAAGGTTTCTATCAGCTGATAGTTGGCGAGGGGTGAAGCCCCGAGCCAGCTATCAGAGGGGATAGAAACCAGAGAGTGAGCCGGCTAATATTGTTTTAGCATACCTCAGTGATCTATCTATCAAACAAAAAAATAGTTTTTATTTCATAAAGTTTCATTCATTTGTGCAATGATGCATGCTAAGCACACGCTCTGACGAAGTAGCGCATTTGCAATTTTCATTCATCAAAAAACAAATCTACTCAGTGATCTTGCCATACATCGCACACTTATGTGCACCATGTTATAGCTTCAGTAAGTTGTGCACACAAACACGTGTAGGTAGAATATACAATTTTATTTTGACTCAATCAAACCTGATATATAATTATTTGTAATGCAATTGCACTTAATCAATCAATCAATCAGACAGGGTGTATATTGTTAACACTGACAACTCACAATGTTTCCACAGCTGACTTTCACTTAAATAACTGAATTCTGGTTAACCAATTCTTTCATTTTATGGTGCCTTCAGGGCATTCTCCTTTTTATTTCTATTTCATATTCTATTTTATGTCATTTCAGCTGTAGTGCTCTTTAGGGGTAAAGTAAAGTTGTTGTTGTTGTTGTTTTTATCAACGTTGTCCATATCATGTTCTGAATTATTCTTGTTCATATTTAGCCCTCCCAGATGCAAGTATGGATGTGATAGTTGCTGCTCAAAGCTTCCACTGGTTTACAAACCGAGCTGCCCTTGAAGAGATCAACCGAGTGCTTGCTCCAAGCGGGTCTTTCGGTATGACGTGGAAAATAGCAGACACTTCCATTCCATGGCTGAGAGAACTTTTCGACTTCATAGACCTTTTAGATAAGGAGCATAATCTTGTGTTTCCTTGCCATAGAAATTGGAGGAAAGTCTTCAGTCTTATTTCCCAACAGTTATTCAGTGCCCCGCAAGAATATATAGGTTTTGAATATTCTGTGCCAAGCTCCTTTGATCATGCATTCAAATTGTTTTCTTCCTATTCTCCTATAGCTGGTGGAAGTGAGCAGCAGAAGATAGATTTCCGCAAAGTGTTTGATGATGTAACGAGAAAGCATTTTAAAGATAAAGGAATACATTTGGATTCCATTCCATACAAGATTTATATGTATTGGTGTACTAAAGAAGACTGTTAGAAGAACACTGGTGTAATCAATGCATCCATCCCTTCTTTTAATAGATTTTTCCAAAAAAATATAAACTTTTTTCTATGGTCCCACCAACAGCGGAAAGGCTCTGATTCAAAATAGGTTTTGAAATGATAATTTTAATGCATTATAGTAGTTTTAGTGTAATACACTAAGTGGAAATAGTGTTTTTAAGTCCTGATTAGTTGACCGTGTTTAAATAAAGTTATTCAGTCATTCACGTGCGTTCCAAGCAGGTAACTTCCTCGGAGACCCAGGGGCAGTCAGTTGGGGGAGGGGCGGGTGGGGGGAGGGGGACGAAATGGCGAGACGAAACTTTTCAAGCTCCCCCGGAAAAACTTTCAACTTAAGTCTTCTAAAATGCTAGGAATGCATCAAAAACTGTAACTGTCAACTGTAACAGGGGCTTTTGGGGCATTTTAGCTCTGTGGCTAAGCGAAAGGTCCCCTGCCACCTACCGGGATCTTTTACATCAAGTGGACCAGATCTTCTTCACAGGAACATAGCGTTTATTGCAGATCTTGACTCATTCTCTTAAAGGCAGAACTCAACAGCTTTTACCGAAAAACATTTGTCATATAAGATCCGTAGCCAATAGTATTTCGGGAACTTAATTTCACATGCTTAATCTTAAGAAATGGAGGAAATTCTATAGAAATTACTTTTCGCGCCTTTGCAAACTGAAGCTCACAACAGGTGTTTAACACCTATGTGTTTTACTTGACGGTTATAAAGGCTCCAATTTTTCCTAAACTGAGTGAAATCTATTTTTACTAAAAAATGTCCCGTAACACAACACTGATGTAAATTTTTAATTAATTGAAACTTTTAGCTGAAACTTGTGTGCAACGGCGCGGCGAAACACGTTTCACGAAGTGGTGTTACACGGTGAAACCCTTGTTTTTTCCACCACTGCTACCGTTGCGAGCCGTTGCAGAAGTAGAAAGCGGTTCTACTCTTCGTGAAACTGGCTTGTCTCGCAACGGAAGTTCGAAAAAGGTTCACGAAACCGACGGCATGTTACACGGTTCAACGCCTGCTGAAACTTGTTTTGCAGCGCCATTGCATACAAGTTTCAGCTAAAAGTTTCAACGTGTAACGGCGGCTTAACGTTCAGTAACGTAAAATTGTCTGAAATTGTCGGAGAAAACCTTAATAATGTCAAGGATATGTGGTCGCTAACGGGAGGTAGTCGCTTACCAGAGGTCAGACCACAGGGCGTCTCAATTTCAGGTAGCCTACATATGGTAATTGCGGACTCCAAACCCTTTTGCCAGTGCTTATCGAAACCCATAGCAATAACTTTTCTCAGCTACAAGTATATTAAGACTGGTCCAAAATTGTTCTAGGCAAAAAATCTTAGGGTCTATGGTGATTATTGTTTGTATCTCACAGAAAGGAACTTGACTCGTTTATCACTCCAGATGGCGCTGTCTAGATTTTTCAGGGTACGGAACGTAAGCAAACAGTAAACAAATCTTTTATGAAACCTGTGATGTACGTGGTTACAAGCATTAAAAACACCAGCAGGCCTGTAGGTTACAAAACAATTCCATACTTGCGCATCGATAAGTTTGGAGCTAACAATAAACTGCTGCAGGACAGTTCAACGCACATTCCCTCAGAGGCTGCGCGTGTCAGTTTAGTTAAAGAAAAAAAACGTGCACTGACATTAAAAGTATTAAATCATTACACACTGCACGACAGCTCAAAACGCTGGACTCTCCTACCGGGGATTCAATCTGATTAAAGTTTATTTCAGTGCACAGTATAGTAAATGTGTATTTTATCAATATTTGTTCCAATGCTAAACTACGCGGGAAACACTTCCGGTAGCTCCGACTGTGAGATTTACGGCGTCCGCTGTAATGATGTGGCCAATATGTTACAGCGACACATTTTTCAATTTCCACCCGTGAGAGATACAGCAGATTGTGTGTCAAGTGGTCGCCTACGGGAGGTTAAAAACAATTGAAAATTTTAAAAAATCATCTCTAAAAGTGGTCGCTTACGAGATTTGGTCGCATACGAGAGGTTCCATCTATAGTGATTTGACTTGAAAACTTTTGGTATTTTGAAAAAGTGGTCGCTAATGAGAGGTGGTCGCAAAGAGAGGTTCGACTGTATACTTAGTTAATGACTAAGGTAAGTTGTTTCTGTAAGTGATGGATATGGTTAAGTAAAATGAAACAAGATATTATTTTAACCATCCAAAAAGTGGGGGAGAGGCCTAAACCCCCCCCCCCCCCCCCAGCCCTTCCGCGGTCCCTGGCGTGGCTGTTATGGGAAGGGAGAGGGGAAGGGATAGCCTGCGAACGTTGATCAACTGCCGGCTGGCGAAGGGAAGCGACAACTAGAAATACGTCTACATTC
>NW_028145718.1:312500-412500 GCF_977016875.1 Pavona decussata
CACAACATCCACGCTTGCATCTGGGAGGGCTAAGTATATGAAACCGGCAGAGTAAGTAACTTTTTTTATACTTTATTTAAGTACGGCACCTACTTACGTTCTTTGCATGACTTAACTGTTGAAAGGGACTTTTACGGAAACTCGGCGACTTTAATGACAATTAATATATTTTTGCTTGCGCGCGTTTTCGCTAGCTAATCGTCGGCGCCTTTATTGTTCAGGTAATTGAATAATGTTGAACGAACTCTCGGGGAACTAGCGGTGTTCACTCAACATATATAAGATCCAATAGCTTCTCAGTTAACTCTTCTTTATTGTGCAAGACTCTGGCAGAAGTTCACCTACTCTGTTCAACAATCAACTCTCTACTAAAACTAGATGGCACCCATTTTTTTACTGACTCGACAACCACCTGCTTAACGCAAACTAAATCTTACGCAAGCCTTCTGTGATTGGCTGCAAGGAAGTTATTTGCATCCGTGCCTTCGATCTATTAGTCAAGTCAAAGACATTTTTCTAGAGAAATATCACCATGAAACTTGGGTTGTCCAGTCAATACAACACAGGGAAACCAATATAAAAATTACAAAGTTCAGACTTATACAATAAGGTTTCACAAAGATAATCTGAAAAACAATAAAAGTTGTCGTTTAAAAGTTGTACAAGAAGTCGATTCGTTGAAGGTGTTAGCCTTCTTCATCGAAAGTGATCGGTTAAAGAGTTTCCATAAATTAAATGAGTACGTGGTCAACAAAATCTGAAGCTCGAATTATATATTCAGTACGTGGCTGATAGCAGAATTACAACAATGGATATTTATCTTCACAATCACCTTAAGACCACTGATAGTATTTACTTTCAAAAACACCCTAAAATTACAGGTAATGTTATTTAGATATCTTCATCTTTAAAATAATAATAATAATAATTTATATAGCGCTTTTTATATAACATTCAAAAGCGCTTACAATATAAAAATGAAAAATTTAGTCAAAATCAATAAAATATAAAATTTAAGAATAATCAATCAAAAAAAAAAGTAAGAAATAAAATAAACAAAGTAAAGAATAATCAGAAGTCATATGCTTTTTAAACAAAAATGTCTTCAAGTGTTTCTTGAAAGTATTTAAGTTCTTGGCAGTCCTAATTTCCAGAGGAAGCTTATTCCACTTGGATGGACCAGCAAAAGCGAATGCTCGATCACCAAAAGTCTTACATTTGGTGAACATCAATTACCATGAATTCGGTAAAAGAAGCCAAGGAAATCTTCCAAAATTGACTAAAAATAAGAGCAGTAACAATTTCCTGGAATAAGCCGTCGAAAGATCAAGTTGAGGAAAAACTTATAAAACGTAAGGTAAACATGGTGTTTTCTTTTGTAGGAAACTTAATTGAAAATATTTTTACGATCACAAGTGTTTCCGCGGAAACGTAGAACTGCTCATACCGAATTCGTGACAGGAAAATTTATACATCAATCACACATTAAGAACATCTAAGTCGAACTACAAGGTATTATTTCCAGAGAGCTGCATAACGAGTCAACTGGTCTTTTTCTGTGATATTCCCCAAACCAAAAATATAATTTGTAATCAGTCCAAACACCAAATAAAATTCCTTTAACTATTTTACGTAGAAGAAGAGATTTATTAAACAATTTAACTATAAAAAATTGCGATAATGTTGAAAACTTTAAAAAATTTAAAACCATCTTGGTTTAAAAGTTTAAAAAGCGACGACGTTTCGACGTTTGCCCAATGTCATTATCAAGTCAGTGATGAGCGAAATGAAAACGAATATAAATGTAAAAGAATTCCTTAGAGACGAATAGAAGCGAAAATTTATTTGTCTGAAAGGAAATTCTTTTACATTTATATTCGTTTTCATTTCGCTCATCACTGACTTGATAATTTATTTGTCTGAAAGGAATTCTTTTACATTTATATTCGTTTTCATTTCGCTCATCACTGACTTGATAATGACATTGGGCAAACGTCGAAACGTCGTCGCTTTTTAAACTTTTAAACCAAGATGGTTTTAAATTTTTTAAAGTTTTCAACATTATCGCATTTTTTTATAGTTAAATTAACTATTTTAACCCCAAATAATTGCGTTGTAAATATTTTTCATTATTGTCAATTTTATCATCTAACAATAAGTAATATTTGGCATCTTTAATTTTATTCGACTGCAACTAAATGTCCCGCAAACAATCGTCATTCTACGAGACGATTTTCGGTCTGTGAAAGGTAACAAATATTGATTGGATATGCAATTCTCAAATCAAATACACAAACTTACGTATTTTCTCGGCAGTGCATTGGATAATTTCCGTGTCAGGCACCATCAGTCTAAACTGCTCACACATGCTCGTTACTGGCTCGCTTGCTACCACTTTCACATTTTTGCCTTTCAAGACTTTTAACATGACGCGAGTGAATTTTCCCGTACCACAGCCAAGCTCTAAAATAGTGCAAGGGCGATCTGTACTGGTGTTTGTGACACGTGTCAGGTCTTCTCCTCTCAAGCCAAGCTTGCTCAACAAGAACTCAACTGCCTTCACGGGATACTCCTGCCTAACGTTTTCGTATTTAGAAGCGGAAGCAAAAGCTTCGCGCACAACATCAGAGACAAGTTCATCGTTCTTGTAGTTTTCAGACATTGTAATGCCGTATAAACTCGATTAAGAGAATGTTTACAGGTGACTAAAGGCAGGTTAAATTGTGCATGAACTACAATTAAATACAAGACCCAGTGGCCTCCTGGGAAGCGTTTCACGAATAAGTTTATTAGCATGCTCATTACGGCTTTTAGTGCTGAAAATTTTACATAATTTTCGAGAAAAGAGAAAAAAACAGAAGCACGAAATATAAGCGCATGTCATTTTATATCTCCTCATAATTCCATCAGGTCGTATCGTTTTCGATTTACGCTGGACGACGTTTCTTCAATCGACTGAATATTCAGTTGGGCATCCGTCCATCACTCATGCCACAGCACGCCACGTATTCAATAGACCTTTCTCACTCGGTGGCCACGTTGAGGCAATACTCCATTTTATTGTAATTAGTCCTCATTTACATTTTTATTTTTCATATGGTCTGGATAAAAGCAGTGAGAAAATTAATTTTAAGAAAAACACGAGTCGACACTCCTGAGTTTTACAGACATGTTTCGGCAGTTGCCTCTGCCATCTTCAGTGTGAAATGAAATAGTGAAATAGTGAAATCTAAATGCTAAAGAAGTTACAATAATAATAGCAATAATTAAGACTATAACAATAGTAATAATTAATACGTTTGACCTGTGCGTTAAGTGTAGGTTTGTCCCAAACTATGTGTAACGCCTCTTTGCTTTTTAGCGTGGATGTCTGATCGATGATGGCAAAATTGTCGCGGGAGCATGCAGAGCGACATGCCTGACATGCTGACGAAGTTTCCAGATGCTTGAAGATGTGTGAGGCCCTGTCCTTTTCCAAGTGTTCCCTTACACGTGTGTTGAAATGTCTGGTGGTCTTGTTAGAGAAACTTTGGTCGATATTTGTTGTACTCATATTCGAATTTATAGGGAATATTTCATATTTATCCAAGTATATTTTGTGGCTTAAGGTTTTGTTATTATTGGTTCTATATCGTATATCGTTCAATTTGTAAAGGGCAATGGTAACCTTAGTTTCCGTTTTAGCTTTCAGCAATTTGCCGGCTGTGCAAATGTTCTCGAAAACCTTATAATACTTGTTACTAAAGGGAAATAATTAGAAAACCAACAGTAGCTATGCTAGGAAATATTTTCAAATTATCTTCGTTGACCTGAATAAGGTTAATCAACTTGGAAGTTCTAGAAGTGTTACTTGAAGTAAATTGGTTTCGGTGAGCTCCGTTCTGTAATTGCGTTTTCAGGAGCATTTAATAGGATAACCTTTTAATTATGAACACTAAGTGAGTTTCTTTGTGAACTGTAATGACGGTAATTACGCGGCACGAGCCGTTCACTGACACTTCGGAAAACTCATTAGCTACGTTTACACACCTCAAGAACTTTTAACTTAGGACAGCTGAATAGTGCAAGTTCTCCTTGATTAACAAGTGTAGTTAATATTGAGGGTTTGGTGTTAAAACTTGGCTTTTTGTTCTTCTACGCGTTATTCAAAGAACTGTCGCGTTTTCTGTAATTACTTTTTACATCCACTAACTGTATTGAATTCTGTTAACAATTGATACTTGTGCAAATCATATATATACAACTCGGTATGTAGCGCGAAGTGATCACATCAGCGATTACATCGGTGGTTACATCGGTGATTACAACAGTGATTACATGTTTACAACCTTGCTGTTGGACGAACTTCTGTCAGTTCGTCCTTCGAGAATAAACTGCTGTTGGAACCAAAAGTGAAGTTGTCGCTGTTAATTCTGCATCCAGTTGCGGCTAGATCTTGGTACCTCAAGGGAGTGACGGCCCTTTCTCGCAAGCGATCTCTCCTTGAGTTAATCCTCCCCCAAGAATTGTCACAGAAGCTCTCCCGTTGAAGTTCAGAATAGCCCGAAACGTTCCCGTTCGCTTAGAGTGGAAAAATCTCCCGTCACAGTCTCACCGACATAGCAAGCTGCACAGCCTGCACACGAAAATTTATAAACCACACATGATCAGAGTCCATTGGAGATGGGGTCTTTCACACTAAAGAGGCTACCTACTTTGAAAGAGGAAAACGATAACACTATGTTAGCATTATTACAATAGAAATGTGAAAGTCGACGAATGCGCTTTTGAGCGATGCTAGAAAAATAACCTATGTAGGGTAATTTGAAATAAAAGGTATTAGGCGCTTGTTCACCAGTTGATCCCCTGACACTGCGGTTAATGATTCTTTCCATTAGCCTAGAAGGATACATGTTTTTCTTTAGGATAAATGCTAGTTACGCGATGTCCTCAATAAACGCTTGCCAGGTGTTACAAACCTTGAGGTAATATATCAAACACGAGGAGGAGTGTTTCCTCCGATTTCCAAACACCGAGAAGTAGGTTGGAAAAACGAGGCGCAGCCGAGTTTTTTTGACCAACTTCGAGGTGTTTGGAAATAGGAGGAAACACTCTTTCGAGTGTTTGATATAGCTTCTCAAACTATTGATAATTCTTGGAGAAATTTGAAGCAAAAGTTTACAAAATTTTATGATAATTAAGATCGCATTTCCAAACCTCCTTCACGGTAGTGATTTCCTTTGTTTTTTCTTCATGAATTATTAATGAGTTTGAGAAGTAATATATCAAACACGATAAAGCGTGTTTCATCAGATATCCAAACACCAGGGTCCAAACACTGAGAAGTAGTTTGAAAAAACGAGGCGTAGCCGAGTTTTTTTTAAACGGCTTCGAAGTGTTTGGGTGTCTGATGAAACACACTTTCGAGTGTTTGATGTGGCTTCTCAAATGATCAATAATTCTTGGAGAAATTCAAGGCTAAAGTTGGCAAATTTTATGGTAATTAGGATCACATATCCAAACCACGGCCACGGTAGTGATTTTCTTTGTTTTCTTTTGACGAATTTTTAATGAGTTTGAGAAAGTTCTATCAACAAGCGTTGCACATAGTTTGGGACAAAAACCTAGACTTAACGCACAGGTCAAACATGTTAATTTAAAACTCAAGTTCTGTTTAATTTTGTATTGCTATTGTTATAGTCTTAATTATTGCTATTATTATTGTAATTTCTTTAGCATTTACATTTCACTAAATTTGTTGTTCATTTCACACTGAAGATGGCAGAGATAACTGCCGAAACATGTCTGTAAATCTCAGGAGGGTCGTGTTTTTCTTAAAATTATTTTCTATAAAAGTTTAAAAGGGAGAATTGCATTGCCGCCATGTTGGTGGTAAAAACAAAAGAAAATTTGCTCACATAGTTTGCATAAAAATGGAAGTAAACTCCCAGAGTAAATCGTATTGATGGCTGAGTTCAGTGAATCGCTTGTCTCACGATTGAGTCACTTAGATACGGATCGACGTTTCGACCGCTATACCGGGAGCGTTGGTCTTCATCAGGCGATAGCGTCGACTGATTGCGTTACAGTATAAGTAGCACCTTGGTTTGTGTTGATTGGTGTTGGACTGGTGCGTTTCGATCCTTTCTTGGACGATTTCAATCCTTGTCGTTGTTCCATAGGCAGTCCGCCTCGGTACCGATCGGATGAGGTTAAGTTTATTGACCAAGACCCACATTGGTATTGACATTCCAGAAGCGTGGATGCCCACGATCAAACAACACAGCAACCGATCGGTACCAAGACGGACTGCCGAGGGAACAAAAGACCATTTCCTAGTTGCTGTAAACCTCACTATGAAAGCGCGGCTAAGTCCAAAACTTTTCATACGAATATTAGTTTTGCTTGCATATGAATGAAAACTATATTTTCAAAACAAATACTTTGCACTTTGCCTCGCTTTCATAATGCGGTTCAAAGCAACTCGGAAATGGTTTATTTCTAGTTTGAACGACAAGGATTAGAATCCTCCAACCAACAACAGCCTAAGAGAGGACCGAAACGCACCAATCAACACAAACCAAGGTGCTACTCATACTGTTACGCAATCAGTCGACGCCATCGCCTGATGAAGACCAGCAGTAGAGCGGTCGAAACGTCGCAATCCACGTCTATGTGACTCAATCGTGAGACAAACGATTAAACAAAGAAAATTTGCTCACATAGTTTGCATAAAAATGGCAGATAACTCTCACACACCAACATGGCCGCCAGGACGTAACGTGCAATCACCCTATAGTAGCATAACCTGTGAACAGGCTCCCAAGTGAGGTATTGGGTGAAAACAGAGATCGCCGAGCCGAGCGCGGTTAGGTAACAATCATTATTGTACATGACTAGAAACATGCTACAAAGGGACGTTTATACAGAGGGGCAGTTTTTCTCTAACTTTTCTCTCTCACTATCACGTCTGCCACCCAGGCTAATTCTCGACCACAGAGCCTTTGGCTTCACGGCGAAAGTGCAGCGGTCCAGTCATGTGTTAGCCTGCAGAACAGGCGTGATTTTTTTTTTTTGCGTTTTTCAGGCGAGCGGAGGCAAGCGCGAATCACGACGGGAGGGGCGCCCATTCCGTCGTGACTCGCGCTCGCCTCCGCGCGCCTGAAAAACGCAAAAAAAACCAAACAGCAAAAACAAAGCACGCCTGTTCTGCAGGCTAGTCATGCGCTAGAAGGAAGAGCTCATATTGTCAACTGCGCATGCCTACAGCGGTTCCTACAAGTGTCAAATCGGAATCCTCTCAACAAAGAACGTTGCCCAAAGGAAAATGTTCAGCGGTGCAGTATTGCATTTCAAAACTGATTTTAATACATATTAATGTTAATAAAAGAAAATACAATTTGCAAGGCACCAGATGAAGGAATTTAATGACATAAGTGCGAAAATGCCAGTGGCGAAAAAAGACTGCTTTGGAAATAATAGCACCTGGACACCTCCTCTTTGAAGCTAGTATGTTTACAGTCATTGATTCCAGCCTTACTAGACCCTCTGAATCATTAACCCATACTATTAATCGACTGTTTTACTTCCTTGTAAACGTTTTGATGAAACAAAGAATGGCCGGCGTACAGGAATGACTGGTTTGTGTATGGTGTCATATGAAATCCATAGACAAAACCTCAGCAATATCAAACTTCTTCAATTTATTTCTTTACCAAAGGCGGCTGACAGGATCTTGACCGAAGTGAGCGATTCAACTACCGATCGTCTGATTTCCTTGGCTCTCTTTGTTGTACAAATAATTCAAGGTTCACGATAAAGAACTGATAACTCACACTGACATATAAATAGGCAATCCACGTAAAATACTCAAAATCCCTCTTCCCTATGGTTTCACCCACGTGACCAAACTTGAAGGAAAAATTTGTTACAAATTTGTTTTCATGAAATTAAGAATATTGAATAATTGGCAATTGAATTGAATAGAATGATTGCTTTCGATTCAATTCAACCGATCCACATCACTTGGACTAAAACTTTTTGGTAGCTTTCAAGCGTTTCACTGTTATGAAATTAACGCTAAAAAATCAGCCGGATAACATTAAAACAGTTTGTATGGATACCCCTTGTAACTAAAATAACTAAAATGTTTAAGGAAACAGAGCTTCACGCGTCCAAAAACCGCGGTCAAACAGGTCTTAAAATTGCATTTTAAATTCGTTTCAGGAGTTACCGTGCATTATCTTGCATTTTTCTAACAATTCGTCCGTTTCTTTAAAAACTGTTTTTCAAGAATCCATTACATCTGCTGCGGGAATTTGTTAAAAGGTGTGGCAAGTAAGACATACTCCCTAAATACGCAAGCATGCCACAGCTCTGCGTGTAAAAGAAAAAAATCTCCTAAAAGAACTTCTTAGCAGCTGCTTCTTTTTGATTCTTGTAGCCGATGTAACCAACCAGCATGATTATTTGAGCCACGATTAATACCACAAAATAACCAGGGCCTATACATTGCGGCATTGGAGGGGGTGGGGGACACTCTTTTTTGTCTTGCCCCATCATCTAAAAAGAAAAGAGTCCGAGATTTTCAATTAGTCCACGATTGCAACAGTTTAAATACAAGTATGTCAATAACTGTACATAATAGGCGCTTTTAGTGAAGAAACGTCAGAAAAGAATCGAATCTTCACCGTGATCAACTTTTACGGCGCCATTTACCTCTTAGAGTTCATTTATTCAGTTTGTGATAGTTCGACAGATTTTAGACAATTATGTCCTTTTTTTTCCACGCCTTTAATTACATCGGACACAACATAGCGCGATGCTTAAGTTTAGGTCTGGATCAACGCTGACTAACAAGCCTAAACTTTCATATTTGTTGTCCTTTTTCTTTAGCTTTGAAGCTAACCCTAGACTTCAACAAACTCTACAGGAAATGCATTCTGAGCATAACAGTCCTGATTTAAACAGGATTTGCCACCTGTTATCTTGGACGTAATGTTTCCTTTAATTAAACTTAGGCCATCTCAGCTTTTGAGAAATTTCTCTTCAAAGCATACTTGTTAAAAAAATGACTCACTTGTTGTTTAGTGGCCACATTATTGACTGAATGCGTCAGAGACTCAATGGCATCCTGCATATCAGTAAGCTTAGAGCTCACTACACCAGAGTCTCCTACATCCCTCCTCTCAATATTCCCTCCTTGATTCATCTTATTTCTGTGAAGTCACATCAAAAGAACAGTTAACACCTCAGCAAATCCACAACAACAACAACAACAACAACACACACTTTAGGTCAAGGCTACTGTAGTAGTTGGTTCACGTGTCCTTGCCTGAATAGAATTTTTTCCGGGTACACCTATTTTCCCTTCTTATCAAAAACCAACATTTTCAAATTTCGATTTGATCCAGAATCCGACGATCCAAGGTTTGTCATTAGTGTAACCCTCATTGAACAAAGTTAATATCTTACGTTAAAAAAAAATTAGCTCAGGTACATAAGTATTGACTTAGTTACAGCAGGTGTGCCCAGTTACAACCTGCAAAATAGTCGTATTTCAGTTTTGCATTGGTAGGAATAAACGCATTTGTTGGACATGCCCTATCAAGAATCCATGCCTTCTTTTCTTAGTGATTTTATTCCTACCCTATCAAGACTCTATCAACAGATACTTATCTAGCCTTATCTATATATCTAATAAGTAGCGAAACACTAATAGTTTACACTGTAGTCAAAGATCATCCAAGTAACTGAGTAATTTGCATGATGTAGCAAGACGGAAGAAGACTCACTTCAACTCCTCCAGTTTAGCGGTAAGTTGTTGTTGCATGTTTATCAATGTGTTTACTTCCTGTCTGTTGATTGTTTGTTCATGTGTAACCACTTGGTTCATCTTGTTGTGATCTGATGTAACCAGTGTGTACAGTGTGTTGATCTGCAATGTCAGCTCCCCGACTTTGTTGTGAAGGTTGCTGTTATGAAATAAGTACAAACTTTGTCAGCACAAATGAGGGCTATTCACATCTCCCTTACGTTTCCATATGAAATTCATGATTTCTGAGAAATGATATACAGTCGGACCTCTATTAAGCGGCCACCTTTTAAGCGGCCACTTTCCAAAGTCCCGAATTATTATTTTGTCAGTAAAGTGCTGCATTCAATACCTCTATTCAACGGCCAACCTCTATTAAGCGGCCAGTTTTCAAAGTCCCCAGGGTGGCCGCTCAATAGAGGTCCGACTGTATAAGCAAATAAACGATATTACGGGAGAGCAAAGAAGAGCCGCTCGTTTTGTTAAAAGCTGCTATGACCATACACCAGGGACCATGGATGAGCTACATTGGCGCCGAAAAGAAGCGAGATTCGCTATATGTACCAAGCTGTTAATGAAAAGATTATAGCGCTTCAGATTCCAGATCATGCCAGACCCAAGCGCAGATACACAAGGCAATATATCAATATATTGCCTGATATATCAATATCATTCCAAAACATTTGTCAAATTAAGTTCTGCAATCAACACTTATTAGTTCAGACTCTTTGTAAGAACTAAAGCTGAGTGGAACTCTCTTCCAGTATACCTGCTTAACCAAGCCAGCATGGAGGCCTTCAAAGCCAATCTTAGATCTTTCTTATTGCCAATTATATCCAGTGTAATGCAACTTACCCTATCATTTGGTGAATGGCATTTTGCCCCTCATAAACCAGTCGCACATCACGCTCATATGCATTCTCAAACTAAAATCCAATCATGAAAACTAACCGTCAGCATACAGAAGACTATGTACAGTGTCACAACAATGTATAATCAGGTAAACAAAGTCGCTGAGAGGTGAACAGCTTAAAATATTCACCTACTTCCTAACATAGAATACATAGCAGTTACTCTCTTCAGCAAAACCAAGGGTTGGTAAGTTTTATTCAAAAAAAGGACTTATTAAAAAAATAGAAAGTAAGGTTTACATGGACTATAATATTAAAATAGCTATAGCTTAATTAGTACTTGAATAACCAAATTGTCAACTTGTTAAAAACTATAAAATCCAGCAATAACAAAAAGACAAAAAGATCTAGTCATTTAGCTACCTGTGTTTCAGGTTGTCTTGCTTTATCAGGATGAGCAGTTTTGTACCTGTAGTAGGATCATATGTTACACATGTGTCCAGTTAACAGTCACTTAACTGTTGTACTTTCAATTACTCATTTTCTTGCAATGAGTAATTCTTCAATACTTAATAGCATAAAATATGTATGACCTTGGTATCTCTTATTTTGCACATTTATGTCATTGATTATTAGGAATAACACAGAAAGAGACTATAATTACCGCACAATGATAAAAACTGTCATTAGAGGAATTAAGCATTGCGTTTACAGCAAACGGCAAACGCCACGCTGAAATTTTCCCTTTGATGAAAAACAATGAAGCTTTTTTGGTTTAAGCTTATCTTCACCCAGTCGGCGACAGCTATCGAGCAAACACGAAAAAGAGAGAAGTGAGTACGAGAAACACAAGTTTATGCATTTTAGAGCAAACAGTGGCTTGACGTTTCCCGTTTGGCGTTTGCCGTAAACGCGAAGCTAAATCTCTATTATTTTCCATGCCATGAAGTACATTATTATCTACCAATAATAATAATAATAATCATTTCTTAAGCGCAAATTCAACTGAAGTTTTCAAATGCGCTTTACAAATGGTATTAATTAACCAATATATATAGTGTTAAAAAGTAAACTGTAAAAGCATAAAAATTAGATCATAAACATCATGCTAACTAATTCTGTTAAAAATTAAAAATCGTATAAAAGTTATTCTAAAGGACTAATCGAGATATGCTCTTTTAAAAAGGAGAGTCTTAAGTTTCCGTTTAAAAATGTTAAGACTGTGTTCCTTCCTGAGTTCTAGAGGTAGTCCATTCACAATACTGGAAACTGATCACTACAGTTAGGTTCAACTTGGTTATTATTTGTCTCCCGTTATTTCTGAGTGGAATGCCTGTAAACTAGCTTTGTGCATAAAATATTTCCACTATAAACAAAATTTATTTACTATTTTATTTATCATGTATATAAACTCACTCTTCTCTCTGTTGCTCTAGCTTCTTTTGATATTCTTCATACTGCTGAGCAAGCTTCTTTTGTTCCTCCTCACTCATCCCTGGTTCACCCTGAAAATAAGCGACAAGCAAATCAACATAACACAACTTTACAAACAATGGCAACTTAATTAAATACATCGCACTTGATATACAACACATTACTGTGAACACAAAACACATAATAAGCAATTTTGTACTTATTTACATTCCACATCTTTGATACTGTAGATGTGCCAGATTGAATTACTGCCTCCAGCACTTACAACGTGGCCAATTTTGTCTCACTTTACTTGTTGCAATAGACTCTATTTGTCACTGACAATTTACAGATGACCATAACATCACCCACTAACAACAACAACAACAACAATGTTCATATTGGCTGCTCAGAAGTATTCATTGTTTAGTTTTTGTTTTACCCCTGTTTCCTTCTTGGGTGGTGTAAGTGAGTGGGTAATAAACGACAGCACATCATGATCATCTGAAAACAAAGGACATTGATAGCTTTTATTGCTTCACCTGTTTTCATGTTAGCAATAATACAAAAAAGTGGCATGAATAGAATTAATTACTTCAAATCAAACACACTCAATTACATTGAAAGGCCCACATTTGTTTTTCCATAAAATAGTATCCATGCCCATCCCCTCAAGGAAACTTATCCAATTCAAGTTTAGTTTACATTTTCCTTTCAAAACTCTGGCTTTTGATATTCCCCTACCCTGTGCCTGTGGGCTGTTCCATGGGGTAGATATGATATTTTCTGGAACCACACAATAATCATATATTTCAAAATTTAATGATCTTTATAGTGAAATAAAAGAGATTTTCTGACCTGCTAAACCTCCTGTGGCTGCTGACAGACCAAAATAGCCTTCTTTAGCCAAGGAAATGTTTTCTAGTCGAGCACAGAGTTCAAAATCTTCAGCTTTGGTGCTCATTCCCATGTGGACCCATAACTAAAGACCAAACCATACAATTAAGATTGAAAATTATAAACTGCCTCAAACTCTAATATCAGGCAGTGTTCCAGATAACTTTCAAAGTCACCAAGGCATCAGTAGGCATGGGTCTGATCTCCAGATCTTGTTAAGTTTACCATCAAATTTGTCAGGTCAAGAAGGCAGCGCTGTCAGGTTTTGGATTTAAGACCCCTTTCTTATCTAAAACACAGATAAGGTACTGGAAATAACCCATAAAAGTACAGGCCAAGACAATAAATTGACATCATGAAAAAATGCACAAAAATTAATTCCATTTTGAAAGAGGAAAAAATGGCAAAACAAGAAGCATTAGCTGAGACCAAAAGTTGATCCTACTAAGAGTTAACTAAGAGTTACTACCCCCCCCCCCCCCTCCCACATCCCCAAATGGGATGCTAATCCAACGCAGGGTTACCTCAGCAGAATCTCGCTGGTACCCATTTGTATACCTGGGTGAAGAGAGACAATGTAGACATCAAGGTGGCTTGAACCACCAACCCTCCAGTTTTCTGACTTTAGAACCACTACATAATTTGCAGAGGAAAATGTTTTTTGGAAGAAACATATCAAGTAGAATCAAAGAAAAGTGAAATTCCACCAACCGTCAGAACATTTTCATAATATCGAAGTTTCAGTCTAACAGGCTTAGGCCGATTACGGAAATCTCTTAAACAGCCACCACGCTGAAGATCTTGTCCATCCCTGATACAAAAATGACAGCACATTGATAATAATTTATGGTTCTGTTATAAAGAACTACAAATTAAAAGTTATTTGCTAATTTGTTAGTGGAAGAAAGTTTTTCAAGTTAGAAAATGCCTGTCCCAAAGGCGATTCAGAATAACATCATGACAGAGGTCCCCTTGGACATATTTCACTGGTACTTATTATTAACAAGTAAACAAGTACATAAATTATGATAATTTTCAGTTTCACTAATGCTGTTAAAAAAGTTAGTCAGAACAACCATGAGAAGCTAAGAACAATTGAAGGTCCGAGGGCATAACCGCCTTATGTCGAATTTTAGCGCGGCTTTCGATTTCGCACGGATTTGTCCGAATTTTGGCTCTCCCTGGCTTGGAATTTTACAATCGTGGACAAAACTCCTTGAGAAAACCAAACACGAACAGAACAAAAACCACTTGCTTACTTCTCCCTCCCACCCCCTCCCCCTATGCAATGAGAACCGAACACAGACAGCCAAAAAACCACTCACTTACTGTTTCTCCCTTCATAATTCTACAACTGTTACTTCTCCCTTCCCCCCTCCCCCTTATGCAATGTTGATGTGGAAAGTGATGCTTGCCAGGAAACTGTTCGTGACCCAAAAGACAACATTGAGTCAGGGGGAGGGGGAGGGGGAGGGGTATTTGGTAGTTTGCTTGTCTACAAGTGAACGCGCTTGGAAAGCAAATTTTTTATAGGTTTTGTCCACGTCAGACTCGTTTTCCAAATTATTGGTAGGCTAAAAGTTTCCACTGTCCACGAGCCGTGTTTAGTCGCACCAGTTGTTGTTTCTATAAGTAACGTTTGAGATGATATCATGGTTTGCTTTTGCAGGTTGTAACAAGCCCAAAATAGATCAAGGCAGTCGGGATAAACAACTTGCGTATCGTACTGGCTAGTTGGTTTCGCTTTTGTTTGGTGAAGTTTGTAAACGCACCGACATCTATGGATCTCTTGAAAGGTTATGAAATTGAGGAATGCAGTTCACAGGAACTGGCGGAAATGTTGTCCAAAGAATCCTTCCTTGGTAGTGATGACTGTGCCGTGATGAATTTTTCAATTCGATTATCAAATCCCGCGGGAGCATTAGAGACAAATCCCGCTATGTGCAAGGTGTTTTGCAAGCCTTAGTTGTGGTTTGCCAGGCTTGAAATTCGGTATGTAACGATTAACTTGACAATTTCAAGGCAATGATTCAATAAAAGTACGATTAACATAGATTTTCAACGGTTAACACCGACTGCCCGTAAAAAAGAATAGATAGTCTTTACCTTTTAATAGAACTGCCGTTAATCGTTGTTAATCGTTGTTAATCGTTGAAATGGCTACATGTCTTCCTGTTAATCGTGTAGAATGCTAGTATTTTGCGTTATGAAGAGTGATATGTCGACAAACGGGACAAAGCTGGATTTTACGCCAGGAAATGGACACATTTTCTCTTGGAGGATGTAACTGTTTACATTTCGGACATTCCTGTCACGTACGTAGTAGTTTGTAACAGAATCAAATAAAAGCGTGACAGCATTCCTTTCGTTCCTCCCGCGAACAACACCGCTTTCGTGTGCCGTGTTTCAAAGACAACGAGTGTATATTGAATACAAGTATTTAATCCTCAGTGCATTGTCCTTTTGGTCATCCAGTGTCTATAATGTTACCGATATATCTTTACAAGATGGTAAAATTTCTCAATAGCATTAATACGAAACACAAAGCGGCGTGAAAAAATACTGGACAATGGTTTTCAATCCCATTGCAGTTGACATGCGAAAGTTTGCACAAATCCGAGCTACATCGAAAAACGGGCTGAAATTCGACATAAGGCGGTTATGCTCCCAGCCCTTCAATTGTCTTTCTCTTCACACCAACAGTGAGCACACCTGTTCAAATGGAAACTTTTTGAACAGCCTCATAAGTAGGAAACTATAATTCTACAACATACACTGACGTAGTATAAACATGCACCTCTTTTTACTAATGTGGCCTTACAGGGTCCGAAATTAACTTTTTTAGGCAGGCGCCAAGTGGCGACTGAAATTTTTTTTTCAGTCGCTATATGGAAAAATGTGGTCACCAAAAAGCAGAAAAAAAGTGTCAATAAAATTTTTTCTTTACAGCAAAACACAAACTAAAATTTTTGGTGCCAGATGGAAAATTCTGGTCGCCAATTTTTCTTTTAAGAATCAGAACGGAGAGAACGCGTTTGCATTTGGGGCCGCAATGGCGATTTATACACCTAACACTGAAAAACCACGACGAACGAATCGAATGCCGGCTATATACGCAGTTTCATAAGACTGCTAAATGTTTTAAGTCAACTTTATACCTTCTCTTGTCTCTACCTTTTGGAGAAGAAATGTACCCGATTGAAAAACTGCCGGTTGGTTCTTTGCTCTATGTTTAAAACCGTAAACGATCTTTCCTTTCGCCTTCTGTCAAGACGATCGACGGATCGCCATGTTGCTCGCACCAGGCCACAAGCGTACAGCATTTCTCGTTCAAAAAACATGGCAGTGAAGCTTCGCACTGCTCGAGCTGTGAAGCGTTGTGATAGATTTATAATAACAGGAAAATCGGTTTCATACTGCAAAAGCAGTGGAAAGGTAAAAACTAAGTGACCAATTGGCGGGCGGCTTTGAATTTTATTTTTTTATCGATTTGGCTGAAAATCAAAGTTATTGTTTGTATAATGATCATGGCATGAAATAGTTAATCGCCTGCTGGCGACTAGTTGTGAAATTCTGGTCACCAGTGCAAAATTTTTAGTCGCATTGGCGACCAGGAAAGCGCAATTTCGGACCCTGCCTTAGGGGGCCCACTCAACAAGGTTTAACTCTATTTACACACAATTCCATACACACAAATATTAACTTTGACTTGGATATGAAAAGTTGACTACTCATTTATCATAAGATTATTACAACAAAATAGAATGCTACAAACTTACTTGTTATGGTCATAAATTTGAGTTCCATCATTAAGCATTACAGAAATAAATGGATTGTTTCCCTGAAAAATGAAATATGAAACCACTGAATAAACCACCAAGAAAATATTATATACACATGCTAGGGAATAATGAGCAGGCAATAATGAAGCTCAGATAATTTTCATTTCATCTGAAGATGGATGTAACACATTTCAGATCTTTTTAAATTTTTTTATTTATGCACTATTTCAAAAGTTTACTACAAAAGGAAATTACAATACATCACAAAAGTAACATAAAGACAACATTAAATTACATAAATATCAAAGGTAAAATGTGCGCAGTGACCAAAGGAGCTTAGGCTTTCGAGTTGGTCACTGCCACATGCAGCTAACTAGCGTATAACGTACAACTTACTAGTAGAACAGAAAAAAAGACAAGAATAATAAGAGTGCATAGAATCATACTACAATTTTTACATAAAAAACAAGAACTACACCAGAATGCTGCAACAGTTGTACTAGCTGAACAGACGCTATTATCAACAAACTGCTCTATGGAAAATTATTCCAATCATGATTGGATCTCTAAACCAATCAGAGAAAGGAACAAAAATATAGTTATCTAAAAGCTCCTATCCATAAACATCAAGAGACCAGCTAAAGAACAACCCTGGCAGAAAGCTGTCAAATGTTACTAAGAAGATCAGAAAAAGTCAGCAAAGGTCATGTGGTAGATCTGAGCACACTTGACCAACAGAAGTAAATCTATATACTACGTAATTTTTCATATACACCATAAAATCCTCTATGAAGACCCTCATTTGCAGTTAATAATTTCAAGCATGTTTGAGGAGGGGGTTAACCCTCAGACTGAGCTGAATGCCAGTACTAACATTGTCATGTAATCACAAACTCATTTATTTGAATAAATAATTAACACAGGTTCCCATAAGTGAATAAGAATTTTAAATATCCCTTGTATGGTACTGTGTTGGTTATGTCAATTAACTAAAATCTCTATGTCAAATACTTCACTTCCTCATCCAATTCCCAAAACAGGAAGTGCTGCAGTATAACTTTTTTCTGTTTCACCCTTTTTACATAAAAGTGCCAAAATTAGTACTTCAGTTTAGGATATGCTTATTGCATTGGAGAAAAGGCATGTGGGGTTGGGGCTGCAACACCAGTCAGTGTACCCATAATATTATCACATTTCTATAATTTGTAACTGTACATGGGACTGGGCAAAGTTGGCTTCACCTTGCAACCCTGCCACCACAAAATAATGAGCTGTTAAATTATGGCAGATGCCAAAGTTCACAGAATTCAACCCTACCTGTTGATCATTATCAAAGGAGTCACAAAAAATACCAAGACCTTTCCATGTGTTAACATTTCCAAATGCTGGACCTTCTATGCCGGCAGTTTCTGTATACCAAATGGCCTGAGACATTCAACAAAGAAAAACTGTTAATCTAAAATTCTAATTTATTGAAAAGGTATAACAATCAGAGTATAACCTTCAGTTAGAGACATTCACAATCTAACTGTGATTAACCACAAAAGAGTAATTCTACAACTAGAATAAAACACACATGCACAAACATCATATGATCCATCATCTTTCTTGTTCTCCCTGTAATTTATTCACACTCTTCAGAGCCTGTTTCCAGCAAAACAAATTGAATCTTATGATCTTACCACACCATCTCCACCTAGTCTTCCTACACCAGTGACTTTGATGGAGACTTCTACTTCCCACCATTCATGGGGAAAACTACTTTTTGTCCACACATATCCTGTAAAAATAGTACAAAAGAAAAAATTCAGTACATTTTAAGACACAATGTATAAACTGGCACATAGACTGCACCTTTTACCAGAATTCTTTTCTATGTTTACCGATTGCCAAATTTTTGTGTGTTGCTGAGCACAAAATCAACGCATTGCTGAGCAAAAAAATTCGGCAATCGGTAGACATTTCTTAGAAGCTTAGGGTAACAACAACCTTTTGAAAGAAAACCAATTTAGAGTTTTAATAAAGTGCCAGGGCAAATTTGATTGTTTAGTCTTTGAAATGCTCTGCATCAAGAATCTCAAGCCCCATTTAAATATCCAGACCGACTCGACTGACTCCATATATGCGAAACTTTTTGTTTAATTTTTTTAATTTTTTTCTCACATTACAGCTTTTAATCAGCTATTGTTTTTTAGTATTTATAGACTGTAACTGACAAACATATTTTGACTTGATAATGACATTTAGCTAATGTTGAAATGTCGTTTTTCAGAAATTTTTTAATCTTAAAATGATTTTAAGAAATATTTTATCGCAATTTTTTACAGTTAAATGGCTGAAAATTCGTTTAATTTTCAAACTCTTTTTAGTATATTTATCTTTGGGAAAGGACGTTATTGTGTTTCAAAGTTTTATACTTTTCATTCATGATAGTAAGTATTCCGTTACTTATCTAAGTTACTTTATTTATAAATGGTAACCAAAGTGTTATCAGTTTACTGTTTTAAATTGCCTTCACTCATTGGCCATATTCATGCTGAAGATTGATAACCTGTCTGGCAAATATCTGTTCCAGACAGACAGATGACATCTGATGGACTATCTATTTAAAACTTTAAGCATCCCTCAGCTTTCAAATTAAGATGGCCGATAATCGGCTGGGATGAACATTATCCATCTCTGGAGTGAAAACTACCATTAAAAGTCTGTATGGTGTTTTTATGTTCGAGCTTGCCAGCGAGAGGCTTGGATACACCATGAATGAGACTGGGATATTAACACAGAATCACGTTCTGTACCGAGCTACCGTGCATGCCGTCACATCCTGATAAGGATACGCAACCATTCATTCATCGTGTTTCTAACATATCATAAGAATTGACATGCAGCCTGTTGTAAATATAATCAGAGACTTGGGAGAATTTTAAAGTTCATGTGAAGTTACATTTAAGTACTTTATGAATTCTCTCTAACTCCCTGAGGCGTAGCGTTAGTCTACATACCCACAGCCCATGATTATAAGCCCTCATACATCAGTGGGTACACATTCAATCAGGGTATATGCACAAACTTTGCTCCACAAAGGAGCCTTAAGGACTAAGCTGTGTGCTGTTGGATACAAATTTTTTACAAAACTAATGAATAAAACATTCTACCTAATTTGAAATCTTTTGTGGCTGTGCTGGGTTTGACTAGAGTCAAGGATTTTTTTCTTTGTCTTATCCTCACAAGATACCTACTACATCTTCCTTATTCTGTTATCAAGCTTGTAATTAATTGTAATTTAACTGACAACACTCAAATTCAAATCCTGATTGCTTGATTTGATTCATTTGCATTTGGTATAATAATAATATTAAATATCAAAACATTACTGTAAAGAGCTCTCAGATATATTTAGTCACTGTGAAGCTGGCAAGAAGAAATGCAATGCTAGTTTTTTTAATACCCACTAGAATTTTTTTTTAAACTGGTATATCATTTTCCCGATCTGACCTTGGCATAACCTTAAGCTTAACTTTAAATATGTCTAGCACAGCTGTAAAAAGACATGCATTGACAGTACTAATCATAAGCCCATTACAAAATTTGTTTCCATTAAAAGCGAAATTAAAACACGATAAGCTTAAGTTAATCTTGTTGTCTTGCAAGTAGCTATGATAATAGCTAGCCAGTCGAGTCTACAAAGTGTTTACACCTTAATTTAAGCTTAAGATTTAAAACCCTGCATTTAAATAATTTTTACACACAAACAATGAATCGACTGCTCAACAAATTAAACGCAAAAACAAACTTTGAAATCTTACCTTTTTTATTCGTCATTGAAGGAGTCAGTCTAATTTGTTCATCACTAGGTATGGCACCTAATGAGGGAAAAACAGTTCAATCACATAAAAGGCCATAAACCAGATCTTGTACACGTGTATGTAACCAGAAAATCATTTTACTAAACAATGGTTACTTACTTCCACCATGTGTCCAAAAAGGAATGGAGCCTTCTTTATTCACTAGATGTGGCCCTTTAAAGCTATGTTTATATTGGAATTTAACATGACGTTCACTGGCTTCCGTGGCTAAACATAAAGGAATTAAAAACAATAAGATTGTTACGCTATACAAGAGCTCCACGGAAGCCATTTTGAAAACTGGTTTAGAAATTTGACGCGCGGGGTATTCTGGGTAATCCAGTCGTTTATGTAAATGCAGGGAGATTTGTCAATTGTTGATTGGCTGAACAGTGGGCTGAATACTGTTTGGGCTTTTGGCGCTCAATTTTGCATGCCACGCAAGCAAGAATACTGAGTCAGACGTACTTTTGACTTTTGTACAAGGGCTACTGGAATCGAAAGACAACCGCACATTTTTCAAAGAAAGTTCAATTCTACATAACAATATCAGGCTTTTTTTTTTTCAAATTGAATTTTACTATGGCTCTGAAAAATGCCTTAAATCTTAAAGTGTATATGACACGAAATCTTTTATTAGCTTATTAGGAAGAGCTTTCAAAATGATGAAGAATGGCATTTATTTTATTGCGATAGCATTCTTGGTTGCCGAGTTATTCAAGATTGAGGCTTATGCAAATTAGACAACTTGTGACGTCACAAGACTGACACAAAATGAAGGGAAATCACAAAATTTGGAATATCTACGCAAATACTACATCTACAGGGTTGAAATTTTGCAGGGTTGATGTGCTGACAGAACTACACATTGTGATAGTGGCTATGATGTCACCATAGCAACGTACTCGTTACCAGACCTCTACCTTCCCAAAATGACAAATGCCTTATTTATTGCTCCACAGTCAAACAGAATTTCTTATACTTGTGCTGCGTAATGTCCATATTCCATCACACCCACTGAATAAACATCAAGAGCAAAAAGCGCTTCTTGGGAAGGGAAACTCTGATTTTATCCTTTGGATGGTGAGGGCCTGGAGCCCATTGTGTTGCCATGGAAATGTCATAGTGGATCATATCATGAAACTTTGTGATGAGTATAACAACTCTACAAAGTTTCAGTTCTATACAGAAAAAGGCTTAAGAGATATTCCATTTTTATATTATAAAAGATTTCGTGTCATATACACTTTACAGTCAATCCAGGTCACGCGTGAACAGTAATTCCAAGAATGAAATGAACATTCGAATTTCTCTTTGTAATGTCCGACGTGTGAATGAAATGTTGGACATCTCTCTGGAAGTCGTTCCGAAAAAGACGCATTAACTGAAAAAAAGATTCAAAATACTTGGGAAACAATTCTTATTCTTGAAATATTCAATTTTGCAACGTAAAGAAAAATTCATAGCTTTATACTGTCAATAAGCTAGGGAAATTTATACGGGAACTCTGAAATCTCGTTGGCGATTTTGAAAACTGACATGTAAATTTCAAAACTCCGTTCAAATTTCAAAAATATCGTTCACGCGTGACCTGGGTTGACTGTAACCCCAATTTTCTCTTTGGATTCCAGTAGCCGTTGCTACTAAGTACTGTTTTTCCCACAGCCACAAATCGCGCAAAAATACCTCTTTATTAGAAGTAGAGGGTCTGAATGGGGCGAATCGTAAGTCGTAAAATGACCAAACTTTTAGTCGTTAGGCCAAACAAATGGAAAATTTTAACTGTTAGTCATAACAAAATTCCTATCCACAATTCAGTGCATTTTAGAGATTGTCAAGATTGCTTGTTAGGACTTTTTGTGTCTTGTCATATGGCTGATGTACCCTATTTCACACTATTTTCATCCAGGAAGGTAGTTAGAGACCCACAGGCCTTAAAAATGTGTTTTGCAATGTTATGGAAACTGATTTTGAACTTTTAGTAAAGCAATTGACTTTCTTTTCAGATGTCTGTTAACCGTAATGGAGAGAAATTAACCGTTAGCCGTAGAAAAGCCAAAATAATATAAGAGAGAAAGAATATGTTTACGTGAGATATGACCACGTGACCTTGTTTATTCCATATTTGCCGCTTTCTGTTTTCTGTTTGTCTGTCAAATCGAGTAGTTTTGCGTTAGCATCAAAGGCCAGGCTGATAAGTTTGCACTATTCTCATCTCTGTAATTTATTTGCATTTAGTTTACTATAGACATACCTACCCGCCTCGACTAGCTTTAGCTATTTGCAGGTAGGTATATAATATACCTGCCAACGTTTTCTGAGTCAAACGCGTGAGATTTTTGCCTCGTCATAAGCAGGATTTCCGAAAACGTCCGAGCCACCTCCGAAGATTTTCGAAGAATTTTCCGAAGATTTCCGAACGTTGCCGAGAATGTCGGAAGATATTTCGACGACCTTTGAACACTTACGATTCGAACGGATTGTAGACATTTGAAAGCTTTTGTGATTGTTATAAAGAGCAAAGAGACAATACATAACAAATCTGAAATGAAAAGAAATTTTTAAAACAACTGGTCTGGATTTGTGAGTAAGGCGTGAGAAATTGTCCTTGATGCGTGAGATCGCTGTCTTTAGTCCGCAGGCGTGAGACTCACGCATAATGCGTGAGAGTTGGCAGGTATAATATAACCAGCTTGTAACTGTCTGTTTTAATAAAGTGTTGTTGTTGTTGTTTTAAGAAAACCGCGAATCTCACGTTTGCCGTTTCATGGCCGTAAACACGATTCTTAGTCTCTCTCATTTCTCCACCCCTATATATTGAGACCCTCCTTGAGTAGGCACCGAGTTTCTCGGGCCATGCCGAGATGCACAGAACGTAAAAAAAGGAGGCACTGCGCTGGGAAATATTTTGAGATAAAGTAAATTGGTGCATCTACTAGCGAAAGACAGATACGTTAACAATCCGTGTAAAAAGAAAAAAAATTATCAACCAGCAACAAGGAATGGTAATCAAATCTGTTCACTTATTTTTTTAAATGCCCCACAACAGGCTACTAAGAAGAGGAATTAGTGGGAGTTCCCGGATGCTACTGTGTTGTTCTGCCAAATTAAGGACATCTTATAAATAATAATAACAAAAAAAAACAAAAAAACAATATTTTTATGATTCCATGCATAAGGGGAAGAGCGCTAAATCGAATCATTACGGTACTTGATGCGTAGATATGCAGTGTTCACTGGGTTGCCATTCATCAGGATACAAAAATTCCCTGACTTTTGACTAACCACAAACCAATTTTCACTGAACATTCATCAGACAAATCCGCGTTTGGCAACAATGCCGGCGATGAAGCCGCAGAAATCAATTCCTTCAAAAATATTTTTTTGAAACATGACCTTTTGCCAACACAAGGAAACTTTCACAAACTTTGTGACAGGACAAAAATAAAATTCCTGAATTAATTATTTCAGCCTAAATTGATGCAAAATTCTCTGATTTCCCCCGGCAGCACTGTTCCGCGGCGTTTAGATCTTTCAAAACAATTTTAAGAAACCGAAATAACATTTCAAGCCGCCGAAAAGCCACACCATATGACAGACATCAGTCAAATCCGGAAATCTGAGGCGTCCAAAATCATTGGAAACCTGCAAGGAGGCTTTTTTTTAATCACCAAGCACCAAACAATTGAGCTTTCATTTTATATAATAAAATTAGTAAAAAGGCCAAGTTTGAGGGACTTGTGGGGGGGGGGGGGGTATATGAGAAATTCACAGGTATTTGTACATTGCCGGTCTTTGAGGCCCTATGCGCCATCTTGGCGCCAGGGGACAAGTTGAGTGCATTGCCCGTCTCCATACAAACGTGGGTCAAACGTCTGTAAACTTTCTTTAATTCAAATAACTACTTCTTTGTTACTTATTTTAAAAGCTAAGGCTCTTTAACTTGGCATTTGAAAAATTTTAAGGTGTTATACGTTCTCAACAATGGCCTACATCAAAATTGAACATTACCGCACCTTGAGGTGTGGCGCAGTAACAGGATACAATGATCAAGGTAAAGGGCCGTATGATCCACACAATTATGAAAATTATCTAAACTCTAACACACACAAGGCATCACAATCATTTTACAAATCAAACACACAAATACTGCGTTCAAACAGATTCTTTATTACATCTATGTACAAGACTTGCCGGTCTCGCCTCCTCTTAATGGGCTTCAGCGTCAATACAGTTATCTTAAAGATGCGCCTTTATAGTCACCACAAGTTTTAAGGTTATGCAGGCTGCCTGAGAACGTACTATGTACAAAGAGTGGATAGTAGCGACAAAACACATCAGAACTACGAACATTAAATGCTTGTTAGAGGTTTATGTATATCATGCACTTAAAACTTGCTGGATCCACTGGGATACATCATTGGTGAAGATGAAAAAAAACATTTTGACTATGAGCTATAGCACGGTATGATAACCATAATACTAGTTTGGCAGACGAACAGATAGGAAAAAGTGTCATTTTTTGGCTTCAAGAGTTTTCATTTGGTGAGAGAGGCGGACAGCTGTCACTCATAAAGTTCCTTGGGGAGACTTGCCCTTCTTGTTTTTCCCTGAGAAAGAAGCAATGTTCCAAATAAGTATATTAAATAAAGCATAAAATGATGTAGAAAGTTACTCAAGAGTAGGCTGAACTACTGACTTATAATGCTTTCTCTTTTGTTTTGCATTAATTAAGATTCAAGACTTTCTAAGTGACTGTATGCACATGCTTTTGTACGCCAGGAATTTGTAGAAGTGGAACAAAAATTTGGTAGTCGTGTGCGACTGAGTTTGACAAGTCGGTTTCCACCACGGGCTATTTTATCCACTCACAATGGAGTTTTGCTTCAAATATATTCCATAGGGGAAAAGAGAGACTGTCCATAAATGTCTGGCTTGAAAAATGAAACAAGGAACAGGGCAATTACAAAATGATCACTTACACATCATAACTGAGATGTTCAATGACTGTGTCAACATGTTCCTTTGGTATTTCACTGTCAATCTCAGCCAGGTATGTGAACAGTTCTTTGAACAGTGAAAAAGGTATTCGTGCAGGTCCACCTTCCAGATCTGTTGTTAAAATCTCACAAATTGTCTTCATCGCAAGTGTAAGATCCTGAAAGGCAAAGTACAATGTTTAATGCTACCTTTACCACCAGTAGTTGCCAACAGCACAAGAAAGGCAATCTCTTTCATGCAGCCTAGATCTATGCCCAGTTACAAAAAAAGCACTTAAGTTTAGTGAGGGTTTAATGCTGCTGGGTCAGAAATACCTCAGGTTTTTCATGCAAGTAGAAATACAGTGCAGTTGACCTTTAACTTGATTAACATAAAAGATACCGGGGAGCAGGCACAAATCATCTGCAAGCATGCAGGGAGAAATTGAACAATAGATAATTTAAGGCTGTTCGTCATAGAGAGTTTGTTTTATGGCCATTGATGGCATTGTGCTCAAAATTTATAACTCAGGGTCCCCATCAAATCTTCACCATCAATAGCTCCTGCACAAGCCAAATGTCCAAGCGAGTAGAGCACCAGACTCACAAAAATGTGGATATTAGGCCTGCAACATAATTTCCCTTTGTATTTTTTTAAAATTTTTTTTTTAGAATGATAACAATTTTTATTTGCCTTACATGACAGCACATTTACAATACTGAATGCTACTAACATTTCTTACAATACTCACAATACTAAACACAATAACTATATCTACATCGTTAACAATACTTACTATACTTACAATACTTAAATATTACTTACATTTCGTCCATCAAAAAAAAAATACACTTATTTGAGTCTAGGCGGGAAATAGATTGTAAATAGGTAGAAACAACAATAATAGTAAATTAAATATATATATATGGGATGGTGTGATAGAAGTGCGACCGTGTCAGACTGTGCCAGAAATAAATTTTTTTGAGATGAGGGGTTGCCATTTGTTATTAAAGGCAGTGATAGTGTTGTTTCTGGTGGCTATAAATTGTTCCGTGAGGGCTTTCTCATGCAGTTGTATTTTATAACGCTCGAAGTCTAAGGAATTCTCGTTTAAGAAGCACTTATATATGAAACATTTTGCAACGAGTAAAGTGAGATTTGTTAAATCTTTAAACTTGCAAGAATGAAGATAACCATACAGGATTGACTTGTTTGATAGATTTAGATTTACATTTGTCATTATAAACCACCATGCGTGAAAGGATCTCCAAAAATGTTGGACAAAGGGACAGTCAACAAGCATATGCTGTAAAGTATGAGTGTCAAGATTGCATATAGGTAGCACGTGTTGCTGGTAGACATTTTAGCTTTCATAAGTTTATCCTTGGTGTAGACGATGTTATGATTTATCTTAAATTGAAACAGTGCTAGTTTCACTTCCTTTGTTGTGTCAAAACATTCCCTTTGTATGGTCCCATTGTGTATTGGCCGGTATGACTATGTTGCCTAGCTGCTGCAAAGGTCCACTGTTAGCCTACGAGGATGTCTGTTGTGAGGTTGAGGTACATGCATGCAAGCCAATAAAACTGATTCAAACCACTGTGAGGTAGCTGGGGTTTAATTCCATGACATTTGGGTGTATTGCTCAGCGGTTTCAGTGGATTCATACCAATGGTAATTTTAAACAAAAATGGGTCATTATTTTACAACTTTTGACTTTTCTTTCAGTGTTTAGGGTTATGGCTAGAATTGTTAACATCAGTTGACAAAATTATATAATGATTTAATAAATTTACCAATTACCTCACTAATTGCACTGCATGCAAGGGCGAGGAAATGAAGCCACTTCAGTTCTTCAGCAAAACTTCCCATCCTGAAAACATGTTATAGATAAGAAAATTAACTGACATAATTAGTACAATGGGAACAACTTTGGCATTTATACACAATAAATTAATTGATTTTGTATTCAAAACAAGTTCCAGTTTGAAAACACCATAGTTGCGATTATATTAAAAGCTAAAATGTGTTGTCACTGACTAGAATTGTAAAAAAATTAAAAAAAATATTCAAAGACCAGCCATAACTTTATGACAGACTAAATGCAAACAAAAAAAAAGTTTTTTTTACAGTGTACACAGATCAGCCCAGGAGTACCTCAAAAGCTCATCCAAAGTGTCCTTGGGCAGTGACAGATGTTTCCACTTCTCTTCCAATGATGACAGCTCTATTATTGGCTTTCCACCGAGCTAAAAAAAAGTAATTAAAAATAAAATTATTAGACAAGTTTCTTCAGCCTTTCCCCTTGAGTCAAACATTGAGTCAGTTGATGTGGTCTCACCAGCATTGAAGTCTGTGAATGTAATTGGCAAGTGTGATCTCTCCTGGAAATGAAAGCTGCAAAGCAGTACGTTTGTCATGATATTAATACTATTGTTTCCAAATTATCTGAGAATTTTTGCCTACTTGGAGTGAATAAGGTGTGAGACAAATGAAAAATTGAATGTCATCTTGAGTTTAGTTAGTATCACATTATCAGCCAAAGCTGGACATTGGAGGATGCTGGATGGTTAACTAACAACTTGGAAACTTGGTATCAGCCTGCAGATCAAAAGATTGGGAGTCCCTGAGCCAGCCAAAATTTATCTGCTCAGTATGTGAAACTTGACATGGCTTAAATAAAATAAAGAAATAACAGTCATATCCTCAGCTCAAATTATAGGGATGACCAAGAATACAACTAGAGCTGATTGATGTAAACACATCCTCAGTTTCATTATTTTACATAATTATGACCTTCATTTAAGAAAAATTAATCAATTAAGGATCACATGACTTACTACAACTAAAAGGAGAAAATACCTGTTTGTGTAAGACGGCAAGTAATCCTTGAGTTAAAGGTTTTTCCAAGGGCTGTCCTAACTGAAACTCAAGACGATCTTTAACAGGAGGTGTCTCACCCTTGGAGAGGGCATCAAAGTACCTAATGGTTTAAATAATAATAACTGAGTGACCTAACTGCAGTTACGTATGTGACTTTTAGCTGCAAAATAAAAAAAAAAAGCTTTATAATTATAGGATTTATGAAACCCTGCTTGAACTGACATAGGTACACATCTCGGGTGCAATTACTCATTCGATGTTTTACCAGTCCTGTATCCCATCCAACCCAGCAATGAACCAGCCAGTCCATGTTTTTACTGTACATAACCCACAGGTGGGTTACTCGGGTATAAACGTGACGGGGGGGGGGGGGGGGGGGGGAGTGGTCCGACGGAGCCTAATATTTTGCACCCAAAAAAATACATGGACCTTATATTGTGCACCCCACAAATTTTAGACCCAAAATAATACATCAAAAAATACGCGCAGATTTTTTAGACCCAAAAAAATACACGGTTAAATCTTCAACCCAAAAAAATACAGGAGTTGAAAATTCTAGACCCAAAAAAATACCCCCCCCCCCCCCCCAGCCAGCCCATGTTTTTACTGTACGTAACCCACAGGTGGGTTACTCGGGTATAAACGTGACGGGGAGGGGGGGGGAGTGGTCCGACGGGGCCTAATATTTTGCACCCAAAAAAATACATGGACCTTATATTGTGCACCCAAAAAAATACAAGACTGGACATTTTAGACCCAAAAAAATACATAAAAAAATATGCGCAGATTTTTCAGACCCAAAAAAATACACGGTTAGATCTTCAACCCCAAAAAATACAGGAGTTGAAAATTTTAGACCCAAAAAAATACCAGCATGTTTGTTAGATCAAGATCTTTTTCAGGATTCTCAACAAGAACCTCATGACTCAAGGCCCTTTCATGTAAGAATCCTTGAGACCTTCTGAACATTTTCACAGAGAGGGTTGGGCCAATGTCACTTTTTCTTTCGTGCCGCGAAATACTGAAACAAGTTAGCTCTAAACACATGAAACTCAGCTCAGGTTATTCCCGTTCAACAAGCTGCAAGGTTTTCATGGTGATTTATAGAACGGATGAATGGTGTGTTTGCATGTTTCTCAATTTTACCGTTGATTTCATTTTTCACCCACTGTTTAACATTTCTTCCAAAAAATTTTCTTTCAGTTGTGTTGTGACGTTTACACAGGAAAAACAAAAGCTTACAACCAGGTTAGGATATATAAAATATATAAAATATAAGATCCAACTTACGCGTAAGCCCACTGCAAAACATCCTTTGGTTGCGTCCGAATGGCGGCCTTAGTGAACTGTTTTAGAACATCTGGTAATTCTGGAGGAATGTTGATTTGTTGTGAACAATATATAGGCTCTTCGGGTTGAGGCATGACTCTGAAATTATCAACAAAATTCTGAGAGTTTCCTTCCACAAACGACTCGAAACGCAAAATGGCGGCTGTGAGTTACTATGACGACAGTAAGCAATATTCCCGGTAAGCTTTGCGCGCACAGAAAACATCCAAAATGGCGGCACTAGGAGTTACGTTTGGGGTATCGTATTAAAATCCTCTGTTTCTTTGCAAAATTTCATGACGATAGCAAGATAGTAAGTTAAACAGAATCAAAATATATCTGTTGAAGAGTTTCTGTTTGGTGCCGAATCCTTTTTATACGTTAGTATGATAGACAATTAAGCTAAGTTGATGGAGCTGGAAGTGCCTTCGGTGGAAAGTGATGCGAGCCTGAGCAGAGCTGACACTATGAGTGATAACGAGGAGGTCAATCAATCAGGTGTGGATGGTAATATTAGAACTATTTTTTTTCTAATTTATTCAAAAAGTTGTGCACTATTTGTATTCTACCTTGGCAAATTTATTAATGACTTATTATCAATGCAATGAAAATTTGGACTTTTAAAAGCTTTAATTAATTTAAAACTTATAAACATACATACATGTAATTTAGGCTTATTGAGCACCTCAGTTAAGTTTTCTGTTTGGAAATGACGGACAAGAAATGTTGATTATAGCAAGTGCTTTAAATTTTGAAAAGTGGAGAACGGCCCAAAGCCTTGGCAGTGCTGCTGGTCAAATTTTATTCATCCTGAATCATCCACCATGTTTTTCTTGCCCCCGCCATCAGAGGGTATCAGAGTTCCTTCAATTCACATAGAATTGATAGAGTCAGTCTTGCACTTATTGGGTTCTTATTATGACTATCTTTCCTCCTTCTGTTATTGTTGGGTGTCCTTCATTATCATTTATAATGGATTTTAATTGATATAGCTTTTTAGATCTAGTTTTTTTTTAAATGCAGGACCCATGTTGATGGCAGTTTTTAAAACTGAAATGGTCGTAGTGCATAAATATGTTTTTATTATTATAACATGGAAAAAGAATACATAAAAATTATAGGAGAATGAATAGGTGACCCCACTTTTGACACCAATAACATTTGATCATGTTTTCAAGATGAAAGACAGGAATTCTGTTTTTAAAAATTCCTGCTATTCCACTTTCATTGTCTGCAGGTAGTAGGGAGATCAGTAAGAAGAAATTTATAGTAAGTATTATAAAATACTGACATTAACAGTAACATTTCAACTGTTAGGAAGGAAGAGAAATGCTATACCAGAGGTTATCCACATTCCATCAGCTTCAGACAATAAACCCATAGGGATTACTGTACAGCGGAGATACTCTTCTTCAGAGGAATCAGATGGTAATGGAGATGCAGAAGATGGAAACAAGGTTGCAGAATATGTTGAAGGCAAGTGTACTAACGCCAGGGTTTTGCAGGCTCCCATTGAATTGTGTGGAAATCATTAAAACTTGAGCGACATTAAAACCCCCTCTTTCTTCCTATACTGCTGCTACTCAGATCTACCATAATGATTAATAGATTGTTGTAAACAGTTGGGATAAATTAGTGGTTAACGTGTTGGACTTTTGTTTGGATGGTCAGAAGATTGGAGAGTCATTGGTTCAAGGCTAGGTTAGTCTCAGACTTTATATACTGTGTTGTTAAAATCTTAGACAAGAAATTTGGCCCTTCATTGTGTCTTTTTGCCTAAGTGTATAGAAGGGTACCGGCAACATGCTGCTGGGGGTTAAACCATGCGATGGACAAGTACCCCATTCAGGGGAGAGTAGCAAATTACTCCTCGTTGCATCATGCTATAGAAACTTGGTTATTAAAACTCTGGCCATGCAGGTCACTTATAGTAGGTTAGAGTATAACTTTACCTACCTATAGTAACAGACTGGAAAGTCTCTTAATGTTAGATCTAATAACAATAGGACTGATGGCCAGCGGTTATTAACCTCATCTAATACAGTATCTAAGGAGATAAAACATCTATTATATTGAGTCTGTGCTGCTCTTTTGATATGAGACATGAACCCTTACTTGGAGATTGAAATAGTTCAACAGGAGTTATTCACACATGCTGCAGGTGAGAGCATTCAATATATCTTGACAAGCACATGTATCCAATGTTACTTTTCAACAGCCTACCCAAGGCTGGAGACGAAGTAGCAGCTCAGTGAATGCAGCTTGCAGGCCATTGTCATTGCCACCGAGACCAGTTGTAACCCATATGGTTGTTATCTAGGAACTCAGTGTACATGTACTCATGACATGAGGAAAATGAGTAGGGCAGAAGATGTCCTACTGACTGGGGTACTGATGAAGGATACTGGTCAGGAGCTACTGGAGACAACTAGCATGCTTGCTACCCTCATGCATGATACAAATATCTGGTTCTGCTGCATTAGGGCCCACCTGTGGGCGACTGAGTAGTAGCAGTTATACTGTAGTAATACAGCTGTATAGTTAACAAATCAACAGCAGTATTCTATACTCTTACAGACTATGGATGACTGCTATCTGTTTGATTTTTATATAACATTGAAAAGTGCCAGCGGAATTGGCTTTTAGTTTCCGTTAAGTAAGCTTGTGCGTTACATCTGACATTATTTTTATTGTCTGTACTCTTATCGACAAAAAACTTCAACTTTAACTTTATTTATTACTTGACAAAAGAAAATACAAATGGTCACTTCCTACAAATAGCATTGGCTAGTCGAGGCAGGAAGCGAAAGAAGAGAGCAGGTTGTCATAAAAACTTGTCAATTTGAACAAAATAAAAGAAAATAAAATGAAAATAAAATGAAAGGTAGCCTAACATGTAGAAAACATAACATGTAGAAAAGTAAGAAAGGTATAGATCGCTTATACAATACAGTGGGTAGACATTACATAGCAAATGCAAGAACTGTGTCAGTGGTGCAATTTTAGCATAGATATAATAAAATAACAACAAAATTAGCATTTGGAAGTCATTGTTAAAATGTCGATGTAAGGTTCTGAACAATAATGATAGGCAAATCAATACATGTAAACATCCTCAGAAGACAGAAACATATAATTTTGTGGATTACTATTTTAAAACGCTTATGAGGGAGCTCACTAATGCAGTGTACTCCAGATGACACTGTTTTAGTGATTAATTGGTTACACTTAATATAAGTTACTACCAATGATAAAATTATGAAAATAGCATGAATATCAGGAAAAAGGGAGGCAAGCGCTGTTGATTTAAAAATGATAAAAACAACTCTGGCTAAATCAGTGCAAAGGCAACCTAAAATTAGACTGTGAAAATTGTACACTTAGGTAAATTAAATCTGCTGTATAATTGCTCCATTTTGCCACACAATCTGCCTTGATATTATTCTGCATTATTCTGCAAATCTGTTCGCGCCTTACTGGAAGTCCTGTTTCTAATACTGTGCAAATTAACATGTAAATATGATCAAATGCGTAAATACACTTGGTTCAAGTACAATTTTTGTAAATAGTAGTAAAATTAATCTATTGTTGCTGTTTAGACATTCCTCTATCTGTTCTCATTGTTTTCATTGTTATTGGTAATTACCATGATTTTAAATTGGTTTTTATCCAGGCTTGGCTCCACCTGAGATCTTGCTTAAAAGCTACAGGAGACAAGCACGGGAATTTGCAATTATGGGAGATGAGAGAGCTGTTTATGACCGTGTACGCTGTGTGGCCTTAACTAGAATCATTTATGGAGACAATCACTGGAGATTAGCCAAAGCTTATTCCAAGCTGTCCCAGGCATATCTTGAACAAAGAGGTCAGTATTATATTGTCACCAAATAAGACAATTAAAACAGCAAATCAAATAGTCAAAGATCCAAAGATCACAAGAACCTTTGAGTGGCATCAGTGTGTTCTAGATGTCATCATGAACATAACTTCTCACTCAGTGGATGTGTCTGTTGGTTACCTGTTGGTTATATGCCAATAAAATATGGGTAGATTTACAAAAAAAAATTTTTTTTTGTTTATTTTTTAAAAAAAGATTGTTCATGCAATTAGTAATGACTGAAATTTATAGTGAAATATGGACAGACTGGTACATGTATTTGCTCCTGTGAGGGAACACTTGTCATTTGTGAATCGCATGGAGGGATGACCTGACCTTGTATGCTGTGCCACATCCTTTTATTTTTGTGTACTGACTGTTCACAACCTGAGTAACAGACCATAATAATAATAATATTATAGTCAAATTATGTAATTTCATGCAGTGATTATTTTGTTTCATCTGAAAGGTTGTAGATGTGATGTTTTTTGTATCCCTGAATATAAATCTAAAAGAAAATAAATCAATAGTAAACATTTTCATCCTACCCCCAATTTTACTTCTTTTATTGTAGAGTATGGTCAATGGAGCTTTTATCCCTGCAAACCTTTAAACCCATGTTGAGTATCTTCTTTATGCTAACATTGTTTTGTTTACAATCAACATAGGTATGGCTCAGCAAGCTCTCCTTCATGCTGGAAATGCACGTGATGTCCTGCTTGCAGCAGACGCAGCTAAACAACAAGGCAGACAGATGTATGAAAGATCTGATGTGTTACCAATCATGGAGTTAATTTATCTTGTTATGGGACAGGCTCAGCTTGCCTTGAAGAAGTAAGTTGAGAGTAAGCTTTGCTTTATGTTCATGAATACATTTTACAAGAGGTTCCCTTACCAGCGCAAAAAGAAAATCAGACGTGATGGAATTCCTACAAATAGTATGAATATAAAGAGCTATTAATGCATGTTACGGTGTATTTTTTACTTTTGAGACTGTTGAATTTGATCCTGAGTTGATCGTGGGAAATAATTATAAAAATGTGAAATTAGTACACTTTGGACACTAAATAAATTCAATTAGATTACAAGCCCAAACTCTTGCTAACAAAGGCAAAAATCTAAATAATGTTTCTCAGAAATTGTCTCTACTAACTTGAAAGTTGTTTTTTATAATTAAGTTAATGCTAACCAACTAACCATTTACATTGTCAGTAAATTAGAACAATTGAAGAGTTTGATATAATCCATGGAAAGCTAGAATAACCACGTGTTTGGCTTCTTTTATAATAATAAGGAGCTTAAGCAACGACGACAGCAATGGCAACGACAACGCCGCAAAACAATAGGTTTAATGAGCAAAAACAATCGCTCTGCACGTGCATTTTACATTTTGGTACATATTTCTTTGCCGTCCTCTGCGAAACAACAACGTGAAACGACCGCATTTAGGGTTTTGTGGAGAACGTGAACGCACGATGGTGAATTTTTCATTTTCTTTCTTAACTTGTACGCCACTCCTACCAATTTGGTTCCTGGATAGTTCACCATTTTTGTAAAAGTTGAGCAAGTTGAAATAATCGCGAAGTAGCACAAATGAAATAAAGATATATTTTCGGGTGACATTTTCGTTGCCGTTGCCGTTGTCGTTGCTCAAGCTTCCTATTAATTACCTGATGCTGTTTCACAAGTTATTTAATGAACAAGACTTATCAATATTAAATAATAATAATAATAATAATAATAATAATAATAATAATAATAATAATAATAATATATTTATATAGCGCCAGTATCCTTGCAGTTCAAAGGCATTTTACAAGATTAACTTGACAAAAAACTGAACTAAAAAGTTATTGAAATTTTTTTTTTTTTTTTAAAGAAAAGGTTAAAGTTTATTTTTGATAATGGGCACTTTAAAATAGTATATCATACTTGGACATTGAGTTTGTAGTCCTGGATCTGGAGAAAATGTTGTTTTGCCAGTAGGGAATAATCAAAAATCAAAATGACTTTTGAGTACATCACCAATTAGCATCAGTACTCAAGATCTGACTGTAACATGCTAAATTATAGTGAATGTAAAACTGCGAAGGAGATTCTTTACAGTAAACTTTTACTTACATGATTGCATGCTTTACCGTACAGCACTCAGAAAGCAGAGCACAGCTTAAAGAAAGCAGAACTAGTATCACGAGAAAGAGAAGACCTGGGATTTAGTCACCAGGATCCACAGAGAAGACTCCAAATATTGACGGCACTTGGGCGGGTCAGTCTGAAAGCTCACAAGACTGGACATGCACTGGAGGCTTTTGAGAAGGTAATGTCAACCTTAACATTTTATGATACGTGATTGACCATAGCAGCTAAGTATGCAACTTAAGCAGACAAGAAAGCCTGAAAAAATTCAGACTGAAATGACTCATGACCTCTGCGATGACAACTTGACACAACTGCTACAACTGTAAGTCATACCACCAGACTGGCTGTCATAGACATAAACTAGAATGGCCTTTCGTTGACTCATCATATCCAGCCTTTAGCAATTCCAGAACAGAAAGCTGCTTGAACTGAGATGTACTCTTGCCTTGCTGCAGATGTTCACGTAGAGTCATGAAGGAAAAAATATGTAAGAAAAATCAATAATAAATTTGTGACACTATTCACTCATTATCAGACTTGCTCATGACTGATTGTTACACTTTTCAGATGGGGAATACTTTCAGGAAAACTTTAGAACTATAATGATTAGACTGGTCACTAATCTGCAATTAATGGTAAGTTGTGTTTGTCAGGCATTAGAGGTTACCCAATCACAATATGGTGAAGACAGCAAAGAGCTTATTCCTATATATCAATGTTTGGCCCGAGCAGAAAGCAGCCAAGGTGATCCATCCAGTCATGAAAGAGCAACAAACCTTCTTCTTCAGGCTGATGGTATTAGTAAATCAAGGTACAGACAGTTTAATATATTCCCATCATGAGCTTCCTACAAGTGTCCCAAGAAAGCCCTCATAAGGCATTAGGCAATCAATTTCCAATTTGAAATGGTATCTATCATGACTTAATCATAAAAGGCATTTCATTTGGGAAAATTTGGACTCTACCCCTCTGTGATCATCCCATTGGCGATTACAGCATAAGGCCTAATGTCCTAAATGGCGCCTCCAACAGGATGCCATATGTGTATTAATGTATCTTTAAATGTACGCACCTTGATCAGTAAAAACTTCATCTGACTTTTTTCATTTTAACACTTCTGCAGATTTGGAGAAGACTCATTGGAAGTTGCAGATTCATCATTTGTTGTGGCTTCAAGTTATGTAAATACTGATGACAATCAAGAAAAAGCAAAGAAATACCTTGAAGATGCCATTAGCCTGTACATGCAACACAGAGGACCCTACCACAATTCTACTATCAAAGCACAGGTAAGTTTGCTCACTAGCTTGCTGGTTATTCTCTGTCTATTGATGGTTTGCATGTGACGTCATGGTGGCCATGTTGGTGTACAGGAACAAGATTTTTCTCCTCTGGGAGTTAACCTCCATTTTTATGCAAACTATGTCAACAAATTTTCTTTTGTTTTGTACACCAACATGGCAGCGATGCAAACCACCTATTAAATAAATGCTATGTGATTAGCCAGATTCTTGGCCAAGTTAGTAGTCAGCTAAACCAATAAATTTATATAATTTGTGTAAAGGACAGTACCTACTAAAAAAGAAGTATTTTTCTGTGACTTATGAATATGTGGGGGAAGCAGTCCTTAACAAGTGCTATAGATTGAAATCCAAAAAGAAAATTTGAGGTAACCACAATTTTTTTAGAGATAATAAAGCAAATAACTTTAGAGCATCAAATTTAATTTAAGGACGGTACCTGCTTTTGTTACTGCGCTTACGTTCTGCGCATCTCAAGATACTGGGGTTTCCTATGGGTCGTGCCTATTAGTAGGCAGTCATTATATTTTGCGCTCCCTGAAACGGAAACTGAAGCCAGGCAGGAGAATTGTTGCTCGGTTGTTACTCTGGGAGTTCTCTGGTTGTTGTGTAATTCAAACTGACAGTCCGTTGGTGATCTGATTTTAAGTCTTATTTCTTCATTTTATCTTGACTGTTGGTAATGACTCGGTGAACTGTTGGCCGACATATTTTTGGGGGCTCAACTGTTCCTCAATTTTTTGGGGGAGAAACTAACAGTCTTTTCATGCCTGAAAATTTACATTCTATTGACTGTGTTTAAAAAAAATCTTTGGTTTTTTCTTCAGTCAGTAATTGATTGATTTTAACTTGAAGCATATTATGCTGTTTGAACTTGTAATTAAAACCTTTTTTTTTTTTTGGAAATTTTAAAAGTGTTATCATCTCCATGTACATTGTACTGTCAATCAGATAATGATAAATGTAGTTGTATTTAGTGACAGGGCCTGCATATTATTAACTTTTCTCCTGACTGTAGGATGAACTCAGTCGTTTGTTAGTTCGTGATGGAAGTCTTGAGGAAGCAGTGTCCCTGCAGAGGTCAGTAGCGGATGCTAAAGTGGTGTTATATGGAGACCCAAGTGAAGAGGCTGCCGCTTCTTATCAGATGTTAGGTAGCATAAGACTGAAGCAGGGGCGCTTGCAACAGGCTTTGAAATGGCTCACAAAGGTAGACTAACTAGTCCAAACGCATAAATCTTGAGTCAGTAATTTAATTTATTTATTTTTCTTTTTCATACAATGTAAAGTATACGGTCAGAGAGCGGTGCTCAAATCCAAAGCGTCCCTTTTCACGCTGCGTTCAGTTTCTTTTTCCCGTTGACGACATGAAACACCGCCGCGATATTTTGGCCTCGTTCTTCTCAAAAACTAAGTGCAAACCAGCGATTAAAACTGAACGATGTTGTTTGGCTAAATTGAGGTCCACATACAAAACTTCAGGCACTTTCAAGAACGAAAAATCGGCCAAAAAAAAGCCATTTGCGATAGTCTTACATAAAACTTCATTTTATCTGCTCGCTTTTTGAAGAACCAAGGTCAAATTCAGATGATTTTTGCCGGCATTTTAGTTCAAACTTCCATAGGATGTTGTTTTTACTTTGTACAGCCCATTAGAGCTCTATACCACAGTTACGTCGTACATGTACAGCGTAGCCTTTGTGGTGGACATTCAGATTTCATGTTTGTACGTTTGAATTTATTGTAGACTATCCAGTTACGATTTCACATCAGACAGCAAAATACTAAGAAAATTTATCACTTGTTCCCACGAAAAAAAGTCCCGGAAGCGATCATAACTTCCGCGGTCAAACGTAAAAGAAGAAGAAAAGTCCGTTCACGCATTCAAACAGCAAACAAAGACACACAGTGCCGACGAAAAAACCTTGCAACTTTTTGTTTTAGTAAATCTTCAAATGATTTAGTAAACTCAGAGACTCACAAAAAACGTAACATCTTTCTGCTCTCAAAGTAAACACCTTATTTTTCCACGTTTGACCACGGTCAAGATCATAACACTTTTGATTCTGGTTCTTATTCATTTGTCAATTTCTCTTCCAATTTGGTTATTTTAGGGCTACAACATGTTGAGTGTCACACTGGGAACAAGTCATAAAAAAACCAAACAGATTGCAGACGCCATCAGCCGTGTAAAGATGTAAGTAGTCACGTGATCAGCTATAAAGCATTAAATCTCCAGCAATAGCAAAACACTCCAAAAATACTTCTAAAAGAAAGTTATTTTAGAGAAAAACTAACCACTGCTCGTTATACCCAAGACAACTTGTGCCCCACACGAGATCGTTTCCATAGTTTGTCAACACGCATGCTTGACCACGAGATAAAAAAGGCGGGAAAATATTCAGGCGATGCAGCAGCTCTCACAAGGTCTCACGTAATTGGTTTGCAATCCTTCTATTTAACAATTAGATTATGAGCTCGAGATTTCTATCGCGTGATAGTTGATGAGGGCGAAGCTACTATCACGCATAGAAATCGAGAGCGAATAATCTAATTGTTTTAGTATAAATCTACTAGTCGTTCAAAACTAAACAAGTAAATTATCTATTTCCTCATCGCAGACACTTCGAAAACGCGAAGAAGCGGGCGCCATTTTGTTGAAAATCGCTACTCACTATCTATCACAGAATAGATAGCGAGTAGCGTAGCCAATCAGAGAACGGCATTCGTGATAGAACACTAGTAGATTTATACTAAAAAACAATAGAACAAACAACAGAATAATACCACCGACCCTAAAAACTATAACAGCTACTACACAGCTAAACCAATTACAAGCTTACGAGAGCTGCTACACTACTGAAATATTGGTTCATTTTCCGACTAATGGATACTCTATTGTCTGGAATTGCATTTGGAAGCTGTCGCGTTAAATTCAATTCAGTATCACTATGCTACAGACTGTCCACTCAAAATTATTGGAACACCATTTGTCTTTTGCTGGCAAACGCCGTGACCTTCATTGATCATGTATCTGTAAATTTATCATTCTGTTTGTATTTATATGGATTAGGTTGCCTGATTAATTGATGTGAATTGACCATTTTTTCGTTTGCATCAGGTCACCCTATTATCCGCTTAACTATGTGTTTCGTTTTTTCCTTTGCTTTTTTTCACATCAGGTCACCTGATGCTCAAAGATTCTTAAGCTCTGAAGAGAAATTGAAGAAAAGACCAAGATTTACTCAAGTGGTGGGAAGGTCCAAACCCCTGGGGTATTCTGCAACCTCCGCCGGAGATTAGAAGTTTGATCATCGACTGCATGGGAACGGAGAAGAACCGAAACAAAATGTATCAAATAACAAAAATGTTGAGAGAAAGGGAGGCCAAATAACAAATGACTTGCACAGTCACTGTAATTCAACAGTAGCCAGCTTAGCAGACGCCGAAAACGGACAAGACTGGAGCGAGCGTGAAGTGTGAGGCGCACGAGACTCCCTTAGGCTATCTTAACAGTTAGGAAGACCATCGAATATATTAGTATAATTATAACTGTAAATAAAAATTAAAAGAGTGTAAAAGTTGTGATGTTAATAGTTTTTGTTTCCCTTCTTCCAATCTAAACAAATCTATCATCCTGAAACCAATCGACATAATGGAAAACAGTTGGGGTTTTTTTTTCTCTCTCCCCAGACTCTATCACTCCATCTGCTCGCTAGCTCCATACTTTTGACACGTTCGTATGCCGGACCAAAATTGCAGAAATGGCCACGTGCCATGTTTATCCTTCATTTGCCGCTCGCTGTTTTCAGTTTCTTAGTAAAATGGAGTAGTTTTGCGATAGCATCAAAGGCCAGAATTGTTTTGCACTATTCATCAACTATGTACTCATTTTTTCAAGAAAACATAAACGCGAATCTCACGTTTGCCGTAAGCACGATTCTTAATCCCTCTAAGTGACGCAACAACGAATTAATGAAAACATGTCGTTTTGTATTTTATGGCTAACTTGTAAAAAAGAGTTTGGGTGGCCATGGTAAGGCGCGTCGCACTGTATTCTTCAGTGAAATTTTGTTTTTGCATCAGTCTTTAAGTTTTAAATTTGCTTTGAATGCGACTGATCCGCCTATTTCATTGAAATTATAATCTGCCTAATTTAGTTGTTCTTATACTTTAAAAGCGAGTTTATACAATTGGTAATTAGCTGGGATCAGAGACCACTTGTTAGAGGTGCGAAATACCGTGGGAAACTTGATAGTGCCAAAATGCAAAATGCGATTGCTCACAATATCATCCTGACCTAGCGTTTAGCGGACTAATTTCTTATCACAAACATCCTTCGCAATCTCCATTTCCTTCGATTCACGAGTTTTTTCTTTGCATCCAACTTGAAAATCTTATTTGAAAAATTATTAAACGTCACTCCTCCCCCCATCCCCCGTGAAGGTAATCCTTTATTTAATTACACGCCTCTCTCCGATGTAAGGTAAATTTTGATCTATTTCGTTTCCGTCTGATGAAAATCATGAATTATAAAATCACTTAGTCCAGGAGAGAAAAAGAACCTTCGGAACATAAGAGCAAATGTACACAACAAATTGTCATCATTATTTGTTTCGAGTAATTAAAGGGAAATTTAATTTTCCCAAAGAACTTACTGATCGCCTCACCGTATAACTGTGAATCATCAGTGAAACGACAGGCTCTAGAGTGATAAGTAAACACCCCCTCCCCTTCCCCGTCCAAGGAAGGACATCCTTTAATTGTGTATTATTACGAAAACTACGAGCAACTGGGAAACACGTTAAGTTAAGTAGGCATGCTATTGCTTACTTAACATTTTTAAATAAAGTCTTCAAGTTCTCAGCTTCGACGTTGATGCGTTAGAGATAAGCGTTTGTTCTGAAGGAGTAACATTGTAGTTAGAAGTGGAGAAGTGTCCAGCTTCTCGAGATATTTTGTCAAAAGGAGTTCTAGTGTAGCTTCTTTATTTATTATGACATCGGTTTAGTTGAAGAACTTTTCACTATGGAAAGATTGTTGGGAGATTTTTCCTTTCTGTGGTTACACTGTTGGTTCGTTGTTGAAGATCTGAGATTCACATTATACTCTAGTGGTGCACATAGAAAACATCAAATACAGTGAAGATAAACAAGGCTGCTTCCCGATAAAAGTGACATCGCCAGTGCCGAAAACAATAGGACGCTAGCGCAGGACAAAAAACTAAGACGCTTAAATGTCACCGCCTGAGATGAGGTTTTCTGCACGGAACGGTCAACGCATTCATCTTCATCTTCTCGAAACCAGTATTCTTTACGTCGAAATTCAATGTCGGCTTGCCTTGGAGCTTTGGAGTTTTCTGCCTTTTGACCAATGATAATCATCTCAAGCCTTGAACATTTTGCAAGGAAAGCGTTATACTGCTCATTCTCTAGAAAGTACTTTTTTCGATCCTTAGACCTTGACTTTTGTTTTGCGTTTGGTGTCTGTAGACTGTCAACTGCTACAGGGAACCATAGGGTCATTTTCCATCCACCTTCAACCTTCTGTTTCAAAAGGATACTTATATTCATCTTGAATCCATTCGGCCACTCTTCAAACAACTCTGCCTTTGATGTTTCTTGTACGGGAGGGGTGGCTCCAGGAGGTTTGTTTGTTGGGGGTGGGGTGCGGTCACATTTAGCATTTGTGCCTGGATGCAGTTCTAGAGTCACTATTGGAACTGCCTCGTTGTATTTGCCCTTTACAGCAGTAAAATCCATCTTCAGTGCCTCACCAACCTTGAGGTTTGCGTTGTAATCCCAGTTTTGTAGGCAAAATACTCGGTTTTTGTAGCTCGAAGACAGTTGTTTAGCTTTTGGGAACTGTAGTGCATCAATCGGCTTTGAAAACTTGAGTGTCATCTTCCAGCCGCCTTGGACGCTCTGGTTCATCACGTGAGTAAAATTCATTTTGAATCCGTTCGGCCATTGCTCAACTAGCTGAACCTGGATGTTCTCGCTGTAGGTAATCACGGTGAGACACAGCAGCAGCAAAATCTCCTTCATGTTGCACACTTACAGGACTAGAAAGAGAGAGAAAAAAATAAGGATCTGGATGGTGCAATTCACTTACTGAAATAACGACCGTGGGTTTTACCCCAATTGGTCAGCTTTCAAGGCAAAAACGTCATTCAAAGAACGCTAAACAATGTCCAAGTTTTCAAATCAGCGTCATATCCAACTACATCCTCGGAGACCCAGGGGCAGTCAGTCGGGGGCGAGCGAAATGGCGCGACGAAAGTTTTCAAGAACTGGCGAAGGAGCCGTTCTTGAAAACTTTCGTCGCGCCATTTCGCCCCGCCCCCGATACGAGTGACTGTCCCTGGGTCTCCGAGGACGATCCAACTACCGTATCTTGGGAAAATAACTGAGATTTACCATTTTAACTTCAAAAAATTCAAACCACTAACATTGCTGATTGCTGCTTTGAAATACCTGTCTCAGCTTCGAATAAAGTTGAGCTAAATTGGTAAACTGAACAACAAAGAAAACTCTACGTCTAATGGACGAAAACTTGACAAAGTTCAGTATAGTACTCAGTGCAAAAATTTTAAAATGTCGATTGTCCAGCTCAAGCTTGATCAAAAAGAAAGGACAAGGAAATGTGCACCGATATAAAACTGATAACGCTTGCCACAATGCAGAACACTACCTTCCCGCTGTCTACAGTGTGGGCCCAGAAGTCGTGTAAATTCTTTTAGGTGTCAATAGTTTAGGTCATTAGTGTGAGTCTTACAAATCACCTCCATTATTATGAGTGACATGAGGTTGATTGAATGTAATTGGGATTTTAGCTCAAGACAGTATGTATAATGCAGTACCTTACCCTAAACTCGATGGTCATTCCTTTTCTAGTTTGGGTTTCTTACAGTTTGATTTCGTCCTCCGCCATGTTGTACTGAAATTTAATTGCAATCTTTATGCAAACTAATCATTTACTCTAAAAAAGCGGTTCACTTGATTACGTAACACTTTTGTCTGTTCCCCTGAAGCCAATATCTAGTTTTGTATGAAAGCCTGACAATAGGGCTTATTTTTGTTCGGGGGAGGAGGGTAATAGACGGAAGGAATTTTGTTTTCCAAATTGGTTGGTTATGACAATAAACAACAAATTCAAACACGACGCTAAAAGCCTGAAACAACTTTAGATACTCCGGCCGCAGTGGCCTCAAGCTAGCCCATTTAAGCAAAATACTTGAAACGTTGTCTCCTGTGTTCTCCGATCGTTTCTGTCCTTGTAAAGACATTTGTGTAAGCTAATACAGATTGATCTGTTCGGATTCTTTAATTAATAATGGTAATTGAACTGAGTGGAGTGCAATTTGGTCTGAAATCATGCGCGTGATTTCAAAATAGAACGAGCGCGCAGCGCGAGTTTGATTTGAACTCACAACTATGATTTCAGACCAAAATTGCACGACACAAAGTTCAATTACCACTTTATTACAACTATTTTGAAATCACAGAGTATCATTGTCAATATTAATATTCTATTTTTGTTACTTCATTTACATTTTGATGGGTTAAAGAAAGGATGCGATTTAGAGCCAAAAATGGTGCAATTTGGAAATAAATCGCACTGTTGAGAGCCAATCAGATTGCAAGGATCACCAGTGATTTCAAAATGGTTGTAATAAAGCCGAAAACTTTTAGAAACGGAATTTTATTTCCCGAATCAGTTTACCAGCTGTTGTTGGTTTTACGAAGACGACAGGAATTAGTTTTCCAGTGTTACGAAACTTTGCCGAAGAAAACTGGGTTTTCTTAACAACTAAATGCGAATTTCTGAGGCAATTAAGGCCATCCAAACAGATATCCACCGAAATGAACCTTTGAGTGCCGCTGGATAGTCCATGAGTTTATAATCAGGCTTATTAGTTTAAAGGATGTTTGCACCTCGGGTCCTTTTTGGGTGGGCATATTATTGGAATTTTACGGAAACAAGAGCATTATTGGTGCACTTTTATCCCCCCCCCCCCCCCCCGGGCCACACGAACACATTACATAGGAAATGTATTGTTCGCTTAAACCTTTTGCGTCTCCTTTTAGCATTAACGAAAACCATTTGATTCAAAAGCAAATATTAATCATTGTCTCTATAGCTTATGTTGTCGTTTATGGGAATTTTGGTTGACGAAAGCGAGAGATCAAAAATTTGAAGCGACTGGAAGAAACTACCAGAATACAATAATATTAAACAGCGAAGTCAAATGCAAACTCCATCTGCTACAGTTGTCCGTCATTTATTCTTTACAAATTAATTTTAAGAAAAACATCACTGCTTTTATCCAGACTCTTTACAAATTGTAATTTGCTGAACTTTCAATAAACGGTCTCCACGTAGCAATTAGTGTAAAAGGTCCATTTGTTAAAGATGGTCGTTTTCATCATTATATAAAGCCATCTTTGCTTTGTTTCCCACGATGTGTCTCAACTTTATCAACAAAAGAGTCTCATGGTTAAAACAGTAGAAATGAATACAAGTTCATTTCATTTGTTCTTTGATGAAATTTTTGGCAGTGTCGGCGCCTTTCGTCCCCAGTTCCCACGCGGTCTGCGGTGCTCGTTCCAGTCCACCAAATGCCTTCTGCACTCCACTGTTCCAGGAATGTCTTAGTTTTGCTTGAGTTGGCATCTGACGAAAGAATTGAAAGCAAGTGATTAAAAACAAGTAATTTCTACTCACAAGGATACAGATACATTGCCTACGGAGTTTCAATCTTTTGAATGTTTTGAAGGGAATTCCCAAGGAATGTCAGGAAAACTCTTGAAACCCACTAATACAAAGACTTTTAAATGCCCCTGTTGAAATCCTTTAGGTTAGAAAATCCCTTTCAAACTGATTTTCCCTTAAAATGTAAAATTTGCTAAAATATTTGCTGAACCTGTCATTTGAAGTTTGGAAAACAAAATTGGCTATCAGGAGGTAAAAATATCGAGAAAATACGAGACAGCAATTATTATCAACTACCAGTGGTCTTATTTGTCATTTGACTCACACCAACTCAAGATAAATTGACATAAATTAACATTTTGCTTACTTGTAAAAGATTCTGTGAAAGAATTGAGAGCTTGTAACGCTCTAAATTCTTTTAGATCCTGAAAACCTATTTTGTTTTCCAAATTTGTTAAGGCAGTTTTCCATGCTGTGGGTCATCTGATGATATATTAGTATCAAGTAACACAAAATGTCCACTACCTTACCCTTCTGAAAAATATTATAAATAAATTTGAAATCCAGAGATGGGAGGGTGGGGGATTTCAGAGCCAGAAATTTTATAATTTCAACATACAAGAGGAAAAAACATTGTAAACAGCTGTTTCAACAAAGGTTATCAAAAAAAAGCATAAAAGCATATGCGACAATGCTGAAAGGTAGGCTAGAAAATACCCAATAAATTTCAATAAAAGCTCAAAATCCATAAATTATGCCTCGACTGTACAGCGAAGACCTGAGGCAATATGGATTCTGAGCTACGTTATGCACGTAGGTAGGTAGCATCATGTTATGCTTCATTGTTATGCATGGGTGAGCATTTCTGTATGAAACCTGCGCACTTCAAATTATTATTATTATTATTATTATATAACAGCTTCTTCCAACGAAAGATAACAGTGCCCTTTTGATGAAAGGAAAGAGCAGGTCAAAATTCAGTGGAAGAAATTACTCTGCAAGTTCCTTCTTTGGACCCACGGTGTGCTATTTTTATTGATCTGTGTTTGTATGATTTTCAAGCGGTAGAAAGCTTCACAGTGCAGGTAAATCAATTAATTGTTGTTAGTTTGCTCAGGAATTTAACTTGTACATTTTCTCGTTATTACATGTATACAACAATGAACTTTTCTTGTTTTGTCTGCTAAGAAACAGGTGAATTGTTTGTTTATTTTGCTCATGGGTGAGTGTTTTTACTCCGGGCCGGGGGCTGACTGTTTTACAAAGTGCCTCAATAGTTTTAAGAAAATGTTGCCCTCTATGTTATAAACATGTAATGGCAATGAGGGGTTTCTTGTCATCGTTGTTTGTATTCCTATTCCGGAATAGGGTCAATCGAACGCACCCTTACTAGATAGATGACCTTTATTTACACACTATAAAATATTAAAGCTTTGCAGCTTGAGGGTTTGCGTAAAATCTAACACTAAAGCAATTAAAACTGTAATTAAACTATGATTTACTATTCACAATTTATTCAAATATAAGGGAGTATCGTTCCCCGGATGTACTGTAAGATGCTGACTCCACGAGACTCGATTAGCCTATACAGTTTTTTGGATTGTCCGAACTTCTTGCCAATATTTTTTAGTTCAGCTTTTCTTTAATTTACGTTTACCCCTTAGGGCGAGATGACTGTTTAATTTATTACATTATCTTGTTATAAATGGGCAAAAGAAGTTAAATAAAGTTAATTGAATTTAATTGAATAATTGAATTGAGCGGGTTCAACTTTACCTTATACAGTCGAACCTGTATATAACGGCCACCCTCGGGACTTGCGGAACTGGCCGCTTAATACAGGTGGCCGCTTAATACAGGATCACTAAAAGTACTCACTGGGCGTTGTCTAATGTCAATTTTAATCGTGTATCAGACAAAAACATTTCATGCAAGGAAACAATAGGACAATCAACACTCTTTCAAGAGATCAATACTTTAAACAAAGTTCAGTGTCAACTTGTAACTTAATGGTATAATATACGTAACACTGTGTAAAAGCTCTGTGCAATAAATTGTCCTCTACTCTTGTACGGTGTACAGTACTGTATTTCTAACTCACTTACTTACGTGACTTGCAGTTCACAACAAAATATCTCATTCCGTCATTTCATAGTTGTTACGATCGAAGTGGAGTTATAACGGTTATGTTGCTAATTAAAAGTAACACAATATATAACAAAATTCTTCAAGTTAAAATAGGAATAGGTTAAGAATTACAGCGACTTAAACAAGTGGGACAGGTGCGTTTGGCACCTCGGAATTTGAAACTTTTGTTTGTAGAGCAAGTCGTTGACTGTCGGCACTCCCAGCGACAATTCCTGTTATCCATGGTACTGTGCATATGGCTTTTCCCTTCAAGGGTGGCCGCTTAATACAGGTAAAAATAACAAAGAAAGACAAAAATGGGACTGCTACAGGGTGGCCGCGGCCGCTTAATAGAGGTGGCCGCCTAATACAGGTACCAAATACAGCGTTTGTATGCGCAAAAAATCGGGACTTTAACAACTGGCCGCTTACTAGAGGGTGGCCGCTTAATAGAGGGCCGTTATATACAGGTTCGACTGTATAAGCTTAAACTTATACATAGACAACAAAAGTCTTAGCTTTCGTGGTCTTACTAACTTAGGTCTAAGGATTCTAGACTTCCTTATTTCCTAGTGCCCTTATAAATGTTTTAAATTAAATTAAATCACAAATAATCTTCTAGTTAAGCTCTTGTCTCGTAGGAGTAGATCACGATTAAGCTTTTAATATACGCAGTGGCTATTCGTACGGCACCCGTACGGCGACTTGTATTTGCTATTTGTACGGGAGTCCGAAGATTTCATAGGATTTCTCTGTAATTCCTGATTCTCGCTTATCCAAATTATTATATTTACCTTTAGAAGGAATAAGCGAATCCAGTGAGTGCCCTTTCTTTGAGCGAGATAAGTTTTCGTACTCTCTGCTCACTAAGCGAACGAGCCACTCGCGACACTTGGAATTGTTTTGCGCTATATTCACGCACACGTCACGCGATCAGAAGAGACCGTACAGCGACTGGTATTTGCTATTCATTTGGGATTCCTTTGAGTATCAGTAAAAATTATCATTAAATTTAAGAATCGCTAACCTGGTTGAGAAATTCAGACAACTGATCCTGACCGGTGGTATACTGATTAAGCAGTTCCGTGGACTCCCGTATTCCCAACCTGCGTGATGCTATTCGTACGGCCAGAAAGCCGCGAAATGGGAGTTTCACTTAATGGAAGAATTTACCTATTGGACACTCGCATTTCCGTACAGAAATTATGTTGAAGATAACAGAACACACCTCTCCTTCTGACACAGGTATAAATTTTCACTGCAATGACTGAAACTGCGCCTACTATAGAAGGAAGAAGAATTCCCGTATGAATAGCAAAAATGCGAATAATTCGTACGGGATTACCAACGTGAGTTCAAATTCATTGAATTACCAAGGGCGCTTTCCATTCGACGAAATTTTCGAAAATTTCGGGTGGAAATCGAATGGAACAGGGTCTTTTGCGGAAAAGATTTTCGAAAATTTAGGACAACCTTTTCAGTGTTCCCGAAAAGTGGACATTTCGGTATTTTCGAAAATTCTCGTGTTCCATTCAAAAGTTTCCAGTCGGACTGTTTGAACACGTACGATAAACGGCGTCAAGAAGCCTGAGGCAAAAACTGACCACGTGATGACCGAGTATAAGCCTGTTCCATTCGAGACCAAAATTTCCGAAAATTCAAACCGAAAATTTTTGGTGAATGGAAAGCACCCCAAGTTGTCACTTACCCCCCGATCCAAGCCAGTGTATTATAACTATTTATAAGATGTAAGAAATTCTTTTCGCACATTTTTAAACTACAGTGTACTAATTGTAGCCAGTTGATCTGTGAAGAAGAGGTTGCGTGACATGTGCGAGTTTATGTTAGTAGCTCGCAAAAAGTTTGAAGTGTCGCGAGTGGCTCGTTCGCTTAGTGAGCAGAGAGTACGCAAACTTATCTCGCTCAAAGAAAGGGCACTCACTGGATTCGCTTATTCCTTCTAAAGGTAAATATAATAATTTCGATAAGCGAGAATCAGGAATTACAGAGAAATCCTATGAAATCTTCGGACTCCCGTACGAATAGCAAATACAAGTCGCCGTACGGGTGCCGTACGAATAGCCACTGCGGTTAATATAAATGGCAAATGCAGGACAATGCTGCAGTGAGCGATATCATGTGTGAATACGTACGTACCTCTGGCAAACTAACGGGGATATTTTCGCGAGTTTTGCTGTCCAGCATCGATATATGCTTGATAGTATCATCTTGTGAGCTTAACACTTCTGACAAACCGTACAATGCAAAACCTCCAACGGTCAATTTCGCAGCAACCTTCGCCAAAGTCACCGCCATGTTGGGAAATTGATTGTTTTGTCAGGGAGGGGTGGGGAATGGTAATAAACGACTTTCTATAAATTTCACTATACTTTTAGCAACCAAGGTATGCAATGATTTTGAAAAAATTATTGCGAATCAATTTTCTTACATTGCTAAGTAGTACTTAACTTTTTCCATGAAACAGATGAAATTGTGTTTTGAAATATTAACCCTACCCTACACCACCCTACACAGGAATTGTATTGCGCCTTAGCATCCAAGCCTTATCAACTTTCCAATATGGCGGACGTAGTGACAGAAAATGAGTTTTGTCAAACTTTGAGGGCTTTTTTACCTGAAGAAAAATTGGAGGAAGTTGAAAAACTGCTGCGAGAGGTGAGAATCTCAATTTTTTTTATATGCACTTATATTCCTATAAAGTTGTTTTCAATGGCGAGGTTAAAGCACCTTTCTTTCGTTGACACGTTTGAACAGGGTGATGTAGTACAGCTTGTGAACGAACAATATAGAGACTGGTCAAATAGTCAGACCAGTGGTCTAAAACCCTATGGGGAAGAGCAAGATAAAGAATCTTTTGACAAGGAGAAAATTGCAGCAGTATTTGAGAAGTTAGTTCAGTGTTGCGAACCGGTCATCTCTGCAGATGGAGAGGGTAAGTTTCAGAGCGATTTGATAACAGGCCATTTCCGAGTTGCTGTCAGTGTGAACCTCATTATGAAAGCGAGGCTAACTGCAAAGCTTTTCAAATGAAAATGCATATGAATGAAAAGCAATTTGCATTATAAAACATTTGCACTTAACCTCGCTTTCATAATGACGTTCAAAGCAACTTGAAAATGGCCTATCTTCTTTGTAGAAAAGCTTTGAGCATTGTTATTGGGCAGTGGTGGGGTGAGGCAGAGGGGACTGGGATCAGGCAGGGGTATACATGGCACCTAGGGTGTGTTGTATGTTCCAAATTTTTGGAGCTGATGTGCCACCCTAGCACTGGGACTCTGCCAAGTGCATTACCTACTGTACAAATTACTATCAACGACTCACTCTGGAAAGCTGGTTTACTAACTTAGAACAAACGCCACTCAACCGTTGCCTACAACTACCTGCACCATACAAACGACTTATTGACAACAACAACGAAACAGACAAACAATAGACATTTTACTAACAAATCTTGACCCACGGACTTTTTGACCAACAAAAGACGGATCGAAACGCACCAATCACTTTTTACAGTCTTCACAGCCAATAACATCACGGCTTGCTGACAAACGACCAATAACATCTGGACTACTTTGACCAATCAGATTAACAACCAGAGACGTATATACCACCTACTGACATTCCACAATTCACGTGACTCTGAAGATGACTTCCGCTCAGGTTGTCGAAACGTCAGTCAAAGTCACCACAAACAGTCCTTCTCAGGACTACACTCACCCGGATGATCATAATTTACGTACTTATGACATGACTCCTGGGTTCAAACCTTTCACAATCCTAGCACTATTGTAGATCAAAATAAATGATTAAATCATCTAACAAAAAAATTATATGCTATTAGGGCCATACCTCCAACCCTAACTCACCAAGAAAAAACCTCTTAGACCAGTAGTCAATTAGACCAAAGTGGTTGAAAATCCACACCCTTTTGACACCACTCTTTATCTCCTTAGGTATTTTTGTTTTCAGCTTAAATAGTGGACATAATTTAACAAGTTACAACACAGCTAATGGGTTGTAAATTATTTTAATCGCCTCCACAAGGAATGGTGGGTACGTTTGAAAACTACGAATTACATCATGTAAAACCAAAGTAATAAGTATCCAAATTATCAGCCCAGATACAAACCACGCAATGATTGAAGCAGAACTCAAAAGTAAAAACAAATACAAATTAATACAAGCAAGCATTTGGGAATTCAAAGTAATTATTTAGACCAATCATAGCAGACATAGACTGTATAATAAACAAATCAGAATTTGAAGCAAATGCATGTAGCCGGTGTACCAAGTCATGATTAGTTTTGGTTTGGCTTCCTATTGGTTGAGAAAATTATGCAAGTTTAGCAAATGGATCACACAGTAGTTAGTAAAGTAAAACCAAAACAAATACAAAATTACTTAAAAATCTCAATCGAAAACCTCAGAGTGACTCAGTAGCAAATTAAATCTTTGTCAGTAGTAAATCAATTTATGCAATAAATCTGATCATTATTATCAATTCTACAGTGTAAGAGATTTGTTTTTGTTATTTTTAGGAACTTGGGATAAAGAAGAAATACTTAAGTACAGAAAGCAAGCTTCTGTTGTCATGGAAGTTTGTCAACTTTTGTTATCTTCATCGTTCAAGGATGTTCATCAAATAGAAACAGGAAATACTGCTGCAGCTCTTGTACCAGTAAGTTTAACAAATTAATACAACAACAGCAGTATACAGTCAAACCTGTATGTAACAACCCTGTATATACCCTGTGTATATTGTAGCCAAGCTAGTTATTCAGGTCATTTTGGCAGGCAATTAATTAACAACGGCAATTTGGACAGTTATCATGCACGTGCAGTGATTTTTTCAAATCAGGATGATATTGCCATTGAGGCATCTTGTTAGAAATTTGTGTGGTATCTAGGTTTCTAAATTAATTAATGATAACAAATTGATATTTTTTACCTCTGATTTTTAAGAAGTTTATAATGAAAAAAGTTGCCTGTTGTTTGGTGTCATTATGTGCTGCAAACATGGAGGAACACCCGTGGACTAGTCCAGAATCAAGGGTCACAGCTCATGGTCAGTAAATGGTTCTGATTCAGTTAAAACAGCTCCAAGAAGCAGGCAAAAAAAAACAAACAAACAAAACACTCACTAAAAAGCAGCAACAACACAAACCGATCTACAGCAACCTTCTAATGATTCAAATACTTCAATTTAACATTCAGTTTTAAAATTTTTTCAGACTACAGTATATTGAGATTTTGAATGAGACTGACTACATGACATCAGGGGTCTTAGTTTCAGAGTAGATGGATTTAGTTAGTGAATGAGTGTTTATCCAGTACAGTTTTAAACACATAGACCTCTTCACCAAAACATACATGTTGGTGGCAACAAATCCGAAGTTGGCTGTTTTTTAGCTGGTTGCTGACACTAATTGAACCCTGATGATATTGTATGATTATTTAATACTGGTTTCACTCATGTCTGATAATTTATGCTAGTAAGACTAATTGTTTTAGTTTCATATGTGAACGATTATTTTTTGTAGATTATAATAAACTTAGTAAGTAATTGTATACTGATATCCATGAATTCTATTTTCTTTAAATTCTGGGAGCTGATATCAATCAAATGACTGCAGTGTGCTCCAAATATCAGTAATGTGGATGATCATCCTGGCTATTTACTGTCCCAGCTGGGCCATTATACTTTTTATGATAATTCATTTTAGCAGTGTAAATCAAGTTACAAAATAATTAATGCTTTCTGTTCGTTTCAGAATTACTCTCCCTAATCTGCACCCACTGTCAGTATTCGTCTGTAGTTGAACTACTTTGTGGCTGTGGTGAGCCGAATTCTGGTGCTGTAGCTGTAGATCAGGATTTCTCAGAACAAACACAGACATTAAACACACTGTTTCCTTTGGGACTGTTCAGATATATTCTTGATTATTTAAGACCTCATCTTCTTAAAGAAACCTGGAAAAAATCTCCCCTGGCCTGTCATGTGTTAGTGTGGTGTACCATGCAAGTTAAGGTAAGAATATCAAGCAAGGTTTTGAAAGACATTTTATAGACAAGTAAAGATTTGGCAGTCATTAGTGAATCCACTTTTAATCTAGTGACACAATAGGTGGCAATGAGTAGCAGACTGCTGATTATCATGGCTAAACTGAATTACCACTAAATAACTACACTCCTTTGTTCTGGAAGTGCAGTATGGTCACTAAAAATTTTGGAAGGGAGGGGAGGTCTCAAAAGACAAAGTTTGTAAACTAAGGAAAGTATGAAGCAAAATCAGAATTTTTTAGAAGGGAGGGGGTCAAAACCAAAACAAAAACTTTCAATGGGAGGGGTAGAGATATTTTCACATATCTTCTTGAACAAAAAAATTACAGCGGAATTCTCTGAGACACAGTTGTCTTCAAACTGTCAAAAGAAATAAATATAATGCGTTTATTAAAAGATTTATAATGAAAAAGATAACAAAATAGAACATAGATAAGATAACTAGGGTCAACTGTGGTTGTCTTAATGATTGTAGTGTTTATCTTAAGTTCTTTTTTTTTCTCATAATGAACCAGTCAAAACTTCCACACAGCAAACAATCAGTGGTAGTTGTAGAGGAATGGTTCCTGAGGAAGCTCCCAGTTTGGTAACCTGATCTCTGAGCCTCTCTCAGCCTATTATTATTATTATTATTATTATTATTATTATTATTATTATTATTATTGTATCATCTCTTGATTCAGGCCAGTGAAAATAATCAGCTTTGACTCCTCTTAACTGGGAGAACTCAGATTTTTTTTCCGAGTAGCCTGTATGTGTCACTTACTAAAAAAGAAATACCTCATTCTACCAATAACCATCCTTGTCTATGAAATGAGTAATATTGATGAATGGTTATTGTTTGACAGCATCCTTACATTGGTGATCATTTTCCAAAGCTGATGTCTCCTTTGTTGCTTTTCATAGATGATTATCAGGTACATGTTATGTCAATATGTAGTACACAATTACACTTGCAAATTAAAATGATCTTAACATAATAATTATTGCAATTCCAGGCATGTAAATTGCCAACTGATTTTACTTAATATGTTTTTGAAAATAATTGTTATTCTCTTTGTTTTTTTTTTATATTTTCTTCAACAAACAGGTTGAAAACAAAGTGTTAGGGTTAAAATGTTTGAAGCATGTCGTTGACAACATGGTATGTTGAACGTCTGTCATAATGGAATAGTATTTTAATCAATATGTGTGTGTGTGTGTGTGTGTGGGGGGGGGGGGGGGGACTTTGAAGTTGTCACTTACTGTATACATTTTATACCTGGTACTTACCTTCTCCTCTCCTGTTCCCCACACTTCATAACTTCCCTGCTGAAGAAATCCTTTTCTTGAAACATAATGTAATGTGTACATACATGGTGTTGAAATACATTGTATTATGATTTTCAGAATTCAGCTGAACTGCAGTGGTATGGAAGAGCTGATGTTCTTTTTGAAGTGAGCTCTATTTGCTGTACTTTTAATTTTCTTTTCTGGAAATAAATGTTTTGATAAATTATGGCAGTTATAGTTCACAGGACAACTTTTTTCCTGTGAATGTTATCATCCTGATCAAGTTAATTGATCAGTACATTACCTTCTGTAGTGGATCTTGTCATCTTTTTCTTTTTTGTTTCTTATTTTCTTAATATGATTGAAGATAACAACTCTTTAGCTTGAACTTTTGAAGGAACTTGGCTTCTACAACTCCATAAAGCAAATTAAAGAGATAAATTGGTTTGTGTGAAGAAATGCTTTAGTATGGTGCAGATTTTTATCTAACATTTAGTTGTAATTTTGTCATTTGCCAGGCCACCCAACGCCACCTGTACACCAGTGAACCATCCCTGGTACATGCTCTTCACCCCTGCCTGCTAAGCATTCTGAAAGTAGTTGAACCATCTCCAACAAAACCCAAGTTTGGAAGGAAGGTAGGTTTTTTATTATACCTTCCAGAAAACCTTCAGTTTTCTAAGATGCCTCCAGTTGCCATCTTATTGTTTTTTACACACAGAACTGTGTCATAATCCTTATAATGGTAGCAGTACCTGTGGAAATTTTAGTATCAAACTCGAGTGACTTTGAATTTATCCATGCTCTACATGTGCCTTTATCTTTGTGTCTTGGTTGACTGACATTTGCTCTGTGTATAATTTTTATGCATGTTGCTTTTATATTATATACAGTGGAAATAGCAGTCTGTTAAAGCACGTTTATGCTGAAAATACTTCTCAAAATATTTTCTAAACGTTGGTGTCATGATATCAAAGGGTATAACAAGTAGAGATTCTCCAGCTAAAAACCAAAACAACAGCAACAACAAAAAACAGTGTTTGTTGAGTTCAGATGCCAGGCTGAGGTCACAGATGAGCTGCCAGGGAATTCCTCTGGTTTTATCTATAAGGAGTAAAATGTCTGCACGCTCCCATTTCAATGTGAAATGTGAAACTTAATACAGTTTAATTTAATGTTATTGTAGTGTAATGAACAGTTTATGACATTAGACTGTGTTGGTTACAGACAACCAAGTGTGACAGTGTGTTTCAGATCATCCTTACATCCATGGAGTTTGAAAATAAAATTGCAATGAGGCGGGTCAGTATTAACCTCAGTACTCTCCATACCAATCCCTTATCTCTTGTCAAGATGAAAAATAAAATTGCACTGCATTATGTGCGTGAGTCGCCCTTTCCAAAACTCCGCTTGTACTTTATTACACCCTCCCCATTCATCCATGAGATTTTTCAGACGCTGGCCACTCCTTTTTTGAACGATTCTTCTACTCTGGAAAACTATAAACAGTTAATATCCTCAGTGTACCATAGACCTGTTTAAGTTACTTACATATTCAGTATCAACGTCCTCAAGTATGAGGGGCAGGTTGTATTGGAAAATAAGGCAGTCATTTTAATAGCTGAGGAAAACGATGTCACGGTATACGTGTGTGTCCCTGTGGTCAATAATCAAGACACTTCCAACAACGAACAGCGCTTTTTTATCGTTTTCTTTTCCTTTCACGTTGTTTGGTTTTCCTTTTCTTTGTTTTCAAGTGCAGCTGAGACTAAAACTTCCCTTCTTGTAGATTTGTTGCAACTGAAGATTTTGACTGTTTTGTCTGTTTGTTTGGTTTTACTACAAGGCATGTACAAGCCATTTGAAAGATTTCATTGAACACATGGGAATAACGATATTACGTCATTTCAAGGTAAAACTGCAAACTTTAAACATAATTGGTTACGTTTGAGTTCAGTTTAGTCTGTCATTTTTCCTTGGGTTAATGCTGTTTTGTTCGGGTAACTGACCCAATCCATCCAACATTTTACAAAACATTCGAAACCGAAAATTCAGTGTGAAACTGTGGGGAGGGTTTGCAAAAATCAAACTGGCAATGCCAGCAAACGTCGAGTTGCTAAAACAGAACAGCATCAACGACGCCGGACAGATATTGGAATGAGTTAAATGTTGAGAAGGATGTATCTTTTCAGTCAGTGACACAGGAATACTCGGAAAAAGAAAATCCCAGTTCACCAAACAGGAGTCAAGCCAGGGGCACCCAACGACAGTTTTCTCTCAGATCCTTTGAAACGCTATTTTAGGCTATCTGGAGCGCCTTTAAAGCTCTGTAGGTTCATTTTAGGCCGCTCAATAATATTTTTATCTGTTCGGTCATTCTAGGGAACTTGAGTCTTTTCAAAATTCTTATAGGTCATCGTTTGTCTATTTCTCGAAAACCTTAGGTCTTATTTCCTTTTCGAAAATCTTAGCTGACCTTTTTTCGGCACCCGAAACGACATTTTTATCAATCCGAAAACAACAGGCCTTAAATTTCCTATTATCACGAAAGTTCGAGGTGGAAATTCCGTTTAGAAAATTGTAGGGGATTAAGGGCCTTCCGAACAGATACTTTACCGAAACGATCCATTGGGTGCCCCTGTCAAGCCTATGACCTTCCGATTACTAGTTCGGATGCTCTACCACTGAGCTACAGGAGACTCGTTGAAGCTAGGGCCAGTAAACTGAGTTCATTTGACAAATATCCTTCATATATGGATATGATTCTTGATGACTGGAATATGCGCAATGAAAGAATGGATAAATATTATTACTTTTTAAATTTCTTTCTAGCGGCTTTTAAGAGTTGTTGTGGCATATTTAGAAGTGAGTGATTATCCTGAGGAAGAAGCCCGATTGGATATTTTAGATACTTTGCATAGCACAATGCTCCATTCATGGCCAAGGTAGGACGCATTAACGTGTCAATTGTCAAATAGGACTATTGGTTTCAAGTCATTTTTGAGTAATTTTAAGGTCTATTAAATAAGGCGTCTTACATGTAAACCAAGATGAGAATCATGATAACGGATTCTGAGCTGGTATATTGTTGTCAAAAGTCCTGGAAACATTTCTGAGCCAAGGAAGATTTTTAATTTAAAAAAGCGGACACCCTTGGAACCACAAAAAGTGCCCGCTGAAGAGAGGTGTCCGCTTATAGGAGGTTAAAAATGTAGTGTTTGTATGTAGCTGAGAACATGACCAAGTGTCCACTTTGGAGAGGTGTCCGCTTATGGGAAGTTAAAAATGTAGTGTTTGTATGTAGCTGAGAACATGACCAAGTGTCCGCTTAAGAGAGGTGTCTGCTTATAGGAGGTTAAAAATGTAGTGTTTGTATGTAGCTGAGAACATGACCAAGTGTCCACTTAAGAGAGTTGTCCGCTTATGGGAAGTTAAAAATGTAGTGTTTGTATGTAGCTGAGAACATGACCAAGTGTCCACTTAAGAGAGGTGTCCGCTTATGGGAAGTTAAAAATGTAGTGTTTATATGTAGCTGAGAACATGACCAAGTGTCCACTTAAGAGAGGTGTCCGCTTATTGCAGGTTAAAAATGTAGTGTTTGTATGTAGCTGAGAACATGACCAAGTGTCCGCTTACGAGAGGTGTCTGCTTATGGGAAAATAAAAATGTAGTGTTTGTATGTAGCTGAGAACATGACCAAGTGTCCGCTTACGAGAGGTGTCCGCTTATGGGAAGTTAAAAATGTAGTGTTTATATGTAGCTGAGAACATGACCAAGTGTCCGCTTAAGAGAGGTGTCTGCTTATAGGAGGTTAAAAATGTAGTGTTTGTATGTAGCTGAGAACATGACCAAGTGTCCGCTTACGAGAGGTGTCCGCTTATGGGAAGTTAAAAATGTAGTGTTTATATGTAGCTGAGAACATGACCAAGTGTCCGCTTAAGAGAGGTGTCTGCTTATGGGAAGTTAAAAATGTAGTGTTTATATGTAGCTGAGAACATGACCAAGTGTCCGCTTAAGAGAGGTGTCCGCTTATAAGAGGTTAAAAATGTAGTGTTTGTATGTAGCTGAGAACATGACCAAGTGTCCACTTAAGAGAGGTGTCCGCTTATGGGAAGTTAAAAATGTAGCGTTTGTATGTAGCTGAGAACATGACCAAGTGTCCACTTAAGAGAGGTGTCCGCTTATGGGAAGTTAAAAATGTAGTGTTTATATGTAGCTGAGAACATGACCAAGTGTCCGCTTAAGAGAGGTGTCCGCTTATGGGAAGTTAAAAATGTAGTGTTTGTATGTAGCTGAGAACATGACCAAGTGTCCACTTAAGAGAGGTGTCCGCTTATGGGAAGTTAAAAATGTAGTGTTTGTATGTAGCTGAGAACATGACCAAGTGTCCACTTAAGAGAGGTGTCCGCCTACGGGAGGTGTCCGTTGGCTGTATTGACTGAAAACTGCCTGCAAAACGTGTCGGGCTTGGACTGGGTATAAAAGTTTTAAGAAATGATGGCTTAGAGGTTGAGCATTGGTCTCTTGTTAAGAGGATTTGTGGGGGAAGATGTGGTTGGGTGGGTGATGGGGCCGGGGGGGAGGGGTCCATTTAAGGGACGAAGCGTTACTTCAGTAGAAAGATACAGGGTCAAACCTTTAGGCTTGGCATCGACTTTACAGGGATTGGATGGTTTCATTAATCCCAGTGAGACAAAGAAACCATGCTATGCAACATTATCGTATGTGAATAATGAAAGTCGTATGTATGTATGTTATGTTTTAATTGGAATCTTTTAAAAACCTCCTGCGTCTCACCCGCTTATAGTGTTGTTTGATTTGTTCATTGTAGGATTCCTCATCACAGCTCCATAATCCTGAAGTCTCTTCTCAAGTTGCTTGTTGATGTTACAGATTCTTCTCCTCATCTGACGACTCAAGGTTTGTCTCTTTAACCTTTATGCAGAAACCCAAGAAAATGTTTACAAACGCTTGTTTAAGGAGGGGATTTTTGGCCTAGTTCAGGAAATTTCCATAACATTTTTTTCGCTGACGATTCAGTGACAAATCAACAATAGATCATCTCTGTAACAATGAATGAAGACGGTTTGGTCAACTTTATTTACTTGGTTCATTTCCATTACAGTTTGATAGCACCTCCAAATATCCAAGTGCTAATCTAGGTCACACTCAGCTGTCCTGTCAATGAATTGTGGGCAAGCTCTTACTTTTGGCAATAACTCATTTTTCTGTCGTCAATATTTTCTATACATTTTCAGATGTAAAGTGGGTAATAGCTAAGATAAACAACGTGATAAAAAAGATCGGTGACGGTGCTCATTTAGGAGGAAATAACGCGCGCTAATGACGTAAGAAATCATGCGCAGTAAGAATGCGCAATGCATTTCAATGGAATCACCTAAATGATTAAACGCACATTAACACCAGGCCCCAGTTGTTCAAAGAGCGGATAATTTTATCCACTGGATAGATTGCTATCCGGCAGTTAAAATGTGTGCAGTATTTTCCCGATAATCCTAAAATTTGCGAATAGAGTAGAAGCATATGTCAAATTTAAGTATGGGATTGCGTGGAAAACTTGCCAGAAGCGTTGGTTGGAGTACATTTGCTCCGATAGATAGCGACTTATCCAGTGGATAAAGTTATCCGCTCTTTGAACAACTGGGACCAGTTGTACATTACTCCAGAATCACATCGAGCTGAAATACATGAACAGCTTTTCCTCGATAGAATATTTAATGTAAATTGTCCTATGCTGTATTAAAAGTCATGAAAAATAATAACGTGGGTAGCCGACTAAATGAAAAAAGACAAGACCTACACATCGTACACATCGCAGAAAGCGTTGTTACCGCCAGGAATTTATGTTATTTTTCTTTGTTCGTGTTTTCGTTTTGCCAGGCTTCTAGTTTTTTTCCTTACACGAATTAAAATTCAGTTTTGGGTTAATTAGCCCTTTATTGTCTGCGTACCTTTGTTCTTACATGTTAAGCAGTTTTTTTGTATATCGTATATATCGCTTGGCCGTGTATCTTTTCTTGAGTGCAACGTTTGTTGAGTTTTCAGTCGGTGGTTTTTGCTCGTCTATCATCTGCAGCGTGTTTCGTCTTTTAACTCGCAATCGTCTTGTAAGTTTCGCGTTTGGCTTTTCGCTTTGGCCTTCTTTTATTTGTCCAGTTCTTGTAATGTATTTTATCTTGACTTTGTATTTGTTAATTTATTTTCCAGTACCGCTTCACATCGATTTGTCATATTGTTTCGTCTTGTCGTTCGGATAATGTTTGGTTTCGCGCGTGAATGGAGGCGTCTGTGACTATAAGCGTATTGTTGTTACTTGTCAGGGTGGGGAGGGTAAGAAGGGTCCTGTTAGTTTCACATCTTTGCTGTAATCCAATAGGCCATTTCCGAGTGGCCTTGAACCTCATTATGAAAGCGAGGCTAAGTGTAAAGTTTTCATTATGAAAATTAGTTTTCATTCATATGCAAACAAAACAAATTTTCATTTGAAAAGCTTTGCACTTAGCCTCGCTATCATAATGAGGTTTACAGCAACTCGGAAATTGCTTTTTACTTGTCCCCTGGTGCCAAGGTGGCGCATAGGGCCAAAGGTTTATAGTCTAGGTTTAAACACTAGGTTTAAAATGGCTGGATTTTTCAAAACAGTACTTAGCAAAAATGAATATTCCACACTGTAGGCGTACGTTACACATTTCAACTCCCTGATGTGTTTCTAGTTACAGGTCAGATTGAGTCCCCAATCAGCTGATACTGACATAAAGTTCTTGTTTTATAGCCTTTCAGCGGCTGAAAGTCAAAACTTCGGAATGCCTGCTTGTACTTCTAAGGTGTTGTGGCGCACAAGTTAAGGTATTTCTGGGAACCTTTCACTTCAAGAGTGAATCCTTAACTTTTCCAAAAAAGTCATTCAAAGTAGTTTGGTTTCATTTGTCGTAAAACCGTAACCATAGCAATCACTCTAACCAATCAGAACAGACTAACACAGCACAATTTCTCTGGCCAATCACAGGGCAGAGTAAAGCAAGACCAAAGTAAACACGAATTTTTTCCCGAAATGACTTTCTACGCTCAATTGAGAACACTCGATAGTGAGGACGTACTTTTCCTATTCGCCATAACATACTCCATGGACATGAACGGTATAATAAACAATCCAAAAATAAAAATTTATCTATATCTGTTAAATTGATCAGTAAATATATCTACAGATCATTTCCACTGAAATTGAATTGTTCTCGTAATCTGAAAATGCCTGTCTATTTTACGTGATGTCACTCGGTTTAAGTTTTTTCCCATAGGGTTAATCCGCCTGTATTGATATTTGCCATTTAATTTGTTGAATATCACACAGCGTGTTTTTGCCTTTTAAGAGCAAGTTGAACTTTAAGTTTAGAGGTGACTTGTTCTTCGCTGTAAATTGTTTTATAGGAGCAGTTAACCGAGTTAACAAAAGGTGTTGGGCACAGAGAAGTTGAAGACTGCGCGGCGAAAGTTTTAAAACAATTTGAAGGTGAAGCCATCCAAAAACAAGATGTCACGTGACAAGAAGCTGTTACAACAGCAAAAAGAAGAGCAGAATCTAAATATGAAAAAATTCTCCTCGGTCCAAGGTCTTGTCCAGTACAAGAGGCAATAAAGAACTCAGAAAGGAGGTCGGCAAGTTTAACATGCTGAAGAGAGCAAAGATGTTTCATGTGTCCGGTGTCAACGTTAGTACTGTGCCGTTTCGTTCACGCAATATTTAAATTAAACTAAACATCTCCTAGATTGTTATGAGAGCGAGGTTTCATTATGAGTGTAAGAAAATAAAGAAAGTTAAAAGGGCTTTCAAAAATTTAATTTGTACAGCCAGTGTAGAAACTAAACGCGTAGTCATTTAGGGTGTAGGAATGTTCTTGTCTATATCTCGTGCGTGCGGTATTTGTTGTTGCGTAAAGGCTGGTTTCCATATGATCGCGGATCGCAGATCGCAGATCGCAATAAGGTCTGCGATCGTATGGAAACTACTTCTGCGATCGTCTGCGATCCTGCGATCCTGCGATCGTGATCGCAGACGATCGCAGAAGATAGAACCATGTTCTATCTAAAGGCTGGTTTCCATATGATCGCAGACGATCGCAGACCTTATTGCGATCTGCGATCTGCGATCCGCGATCATATGGAAACCAGCCTTAATTTAGTGTTATTTATTCACATTTTTGTTCACAAGTTTTGGCAGTTTATATAGAATTTTTGGCCGTTTAAGTGTCAGTTTATCTCTTCACCGGGAGAGCAGTTAGTCAACCGACAAAGTTTGTTCGTCCGCTATACGATTTAGGACAGTCGGTTTTTTCCAGTTACTTTGGTTTGCCCAGCTCCGCAACAAAATTTTAATCGCTTCGCTTCACTTCACCGCCTCACTTCATCGCTACGCTGCTTAGCAGTTTCTTCGCCGCTTCATTTGGAGGCAGTTTTCGTTTGTCGTTCTTTCCGCAATAAAGCGTGTTATAATTACGGAATGCTGGAGTTTCTTTTGCCGTTGTGGTCATTACAGTCAGTTTTTCTAATGACCGTCAGTCATGTCTTTGGCTTTCCAGGCTCGTGTTTATTTTTTCACAGTGTGGCGTTGCGAGAAGCGAAACACTTGCGTGCACCATTCACTTCTAATCTAGTACCAATGGCCGTATTTACACTAGAGGAAGTAACAGACTCCTTAGACCTGAAAATCAGGTGCGTCTGAACGAAGTCAGTGGTCTAATTAGTCGTCTAGTATCACGGAAACGTGACGCACTTAAATGTTCATACTCAGTAGAAATGAAGTTGATAGGAGTTGATATCTCCAACTTATGAAATTTCGTCGCCTTTTGATATTGATTCCGCAGTGGTGATCAGAATTCAGTGAGATTTCAATTTTATTTTTCGCCATCGAAATTAACCGCCGTTGTCTGGACGTGTAAGACATACGAGATGGACCGCTTCGGAGGTCAAACAGTTGGAGGTAAAACATTTAAAAGCACGGAGCACATGCGCCAATCAGATTTATTAACTTTTAAATAACTTCATTACAAGTGTTGGATGGCCAAATATCACATTAATACATTGACATCTTTTCATTAATCCAATCTAACAGATACCGGACGTTAGCATACACTCCAAAGTAGCCTTTGGAGGCGCATCTGTATCCCCAGCTTGTAGCGCCTTCAACATGCCACTTTCCTCCATACTTGCACACCAGGGGTCCCCCACTGTCTCCCTGACAGGTGTCTACTCCCCCCTCGTCATGACCCGCGCACAGCATGGAATCATGGATCCTGCCAGGATAGCTTTTGAGACAGCGCTGTTTAGAGACCAGCGGTACTTTTGCTTGCATGAGTTCGCTAGCTGAAGATCCCCCTGACGACAGTGTTCCCCAACCTGAAATATGAATAAGGATATTAAGTGCAAGATACCCAGATTACAGTATTGTCGTGCAGAGAACAGGGGAAGGTGGACCTAAGATTTAAAATGGTATGGTGGTGTAACTAATAATGCTTGGTCTTAACTGCGATTTGATTGGGTGCTCAAAAGAGGGGAGTGAGCACACTAAACATACGGCCGAGCTAAATCAAACACTGGCAGGTTGAAGCAAAGTGTGACCGGACCGCTGGTGTAGCTAGGTCGGTATCTTGCCTTGATTTGATATCAGAACATTAGGTGTGATCCGCCCCTGAAAAGTTAGAAAAATTCAAAACCAACCTATGAAACCAACACAAGGTTAAATGATATAACGTCGCTGCCCTGAGCACTTGCGAATCACTCAGTTTAACAACATAGATTTCCCTTCTGGACAGAGTTCTTGCCAACTAACTTGGAACAAAAACATTAATGTAAAGTACTTACCTGTAATCCAGCATCTCTTGCTGATATCGTCGATTGGCAGATCCACCGATTTATCTGGCAGGCAAGCAAGAGCGACTCGATTGTTAAGCTGTGCAGGAGTGCTTAGTTTCAACAGTGCGATGTCATGGCTCATTCCGAATGGTTTCTTGTAACTTTCGTGCATTATAATCCTCTCAATCTCAAAGTCTTGAAATATTGACGGGTCGCTTCCTTTTCTGTAGTGAGCTCCCATTCTGCGAACATATACGTGGATTTACTCAGTAGTGGATCGGAGTAACTAAATTCCGATAAACTAAATGCTGAAAGATGTAGTTGACGGCACTTAGGCTCCCTTAAAGGATCCCATTTGCTCTCTTTGGAATTCCATGCCAGTTTGAATGGAAAAAATCCACCATAAATACAGGTCTATACTAGAGCTCTTGCATGTGGCTTCCTACACATCAAGCGCTCTGTATATCAGTTTTAGCCTCGATCATTACCACTTACCTTTTCCAGTACCACAGCAAGACAGTTTTCCATTCAACTCGAGCTTGTTTGCCGATTGATTTAAATTGCCTTGTCAACCGCTGGGAAATACAAATCCCCAGCTTTGGTGAGAAAAAAATTATGTACAGGAAAAACCATTCCAAAAATTTCAGAAAACATTACGTCTCCATTGAAGTATTAGTCTACCAAAAGCCTGTTTGTAGTTTGGTCAGACTCCCTTTGTTTCTTGACGTGTTTAATGACAAGATATGGGAATTAATTGAGCCGAAATAGCATATGAACCCCCAATGAAAAACGACAGCTAATAGTTATAGAAAAAAAAAACAAATAGGAAATAACCTTTTTCAGTCCTACAAATGAAACATATACTTCCTTTCAATTTACTGCTGACTTGACATAAATGGAATCATTAATGAAGATGTCCAGTCGGCGTAGTCAACAGTATCAGAGTTAACTGAACGGTTTGCTTCATTTTTGTACCGACATCATGTGTTCGTTAAAGAAGAAGCCTTTTAAGGACGGTGCCTACTATTGTTACTGCGCATACGTTCTGCGCATCGCGAGATACTCGGATTTCCTATGGGTGGTGCCTACTAACACAGGGATATTTTTGCGCGGTTTAAAACTATACGGAAAAAGCAGAACTTAGCAAATGCTTTTGGTATCTCAAAAGAAAATTGGGGGTAACCATGCATTTTTCAGAGATAATTAAGCTTCAATTTAGGAAAAAAATCCCATACATTGCTTTATATTTTGGCGCTTTTTAGAGATATTATTGCTTAATTATCTTGGAAAAATGCGTGGTTACCCCCAATTTTCTTTTTGGATTACAATACCCCTTGCTAAGATCTGCTTTCCCTGCATAGTCATAAGCTGCACAAAAAAACTTCGCTATTAGAGGGCACCGTCCTTAAAAGTGGTTCTGCTATTCGCTGGTCTGTTTTCTTTGAGATCCTTGGTTCAGACAAACGACCTCGAGTAACTCCATTTTAGTAATATTTCCTACTCCTCAGACATCCACGTTTCAAAAAAAAAAAAAAATTGAAAAACCCCCGAAAAGTTGCAGAGCCTTGTGTAGCATTGTTACTGGCTGTATTCCTACCTAACCCGCAGATCCCTTGGCCTCCTTCTTGACACACAGTGGGACGCAGTAAGAACCCATTGAGGAGCTACCAAGGTACCTCCACAGAAACTTGACCCCCGGGGACTTTTTAACATAGCCTGCCATGGCCAGTCACCAGGACGAGCCTTGGTCCCTCCAACAATCCGTGACTCTGGTTTGATGCCACACGCTCCTAAATGAACAAAGCGTGAAATAAAAATAAGAGGTAAAACGAAAGAACAGTAAAGAGAAATCACCCAAGGACGATTAGCATGTTTACCGAGAGTATAACGCGCTATTCCTGACTATCAGTAAATTGAGGATTTCTATGGCCTTCACGTCATGCATGCCCAATATTATTTGATAAAACGAAAGTGAAAAGACTCAAGTGACCATTTATGAGTTTATGGAAACCAAGGCAAAGAATCAACTGATTTATATATAGCTCTGGTACTACGATTTTATCCTCAAAAGATGTCTATTGATGCCAGTAGAGACTCTAAAAGCGCAATACTCTTGGAAGAAATTCTCTTACCTGGAGGGAGGGGTGGCACAGGAGGTTTTGGTGGTCCATCAGTGGGGATGGGAGGCTTTTGCGTCACTGGAGGCTTGGGACCTAAACATCAAACGATGAGAACACTTTGAAATAAAAAACGTAGGTTGAATCCACTAAAATGTTCTAAATTGTTGATAGTTTGAAATAATTGTGCGTTTCGTTAAAAAGTTGCGTAGTAAGAAATGAATCGCCAATCTTCCAGGAAAACGTTTTGAAAGGCATCTTGCTGACCAGCTGTAGTTATTCTGTTTTATTTCTGTTTTAGCTTTGTTCTATTTAATCTGTTAATTTTATATATATAATGGAGGGAGCCCATTATTGGTTGTGGTTTGTCACGTGCTTCCTGGCCACCGTATTATTATTATTATTATTATTATTATTATTATTATTAATTATTATTAGTATTATTATTATTATTATTATTATTATTATACTGTCTTGAATTCTTTTCATTGTGGCAAAAATAAACTTGAAGCTAAAAATTAACTGGCTACCTCCACAGAATCCGCAGCTCTTTTCACATCTATACTTCACAAAGTCGTTCGTTTCACAAGGTTTATCCGGTCTTTTCACAACTTCTGGACAGTGTGGCCATTTGTCGTAGCACAGAGCTGTTGAAAAATACATTTTATAATAATCTTAACGTAAGATCATGGCATCTTTTAATCGAACATGAATCACGTTTTGGCTGGTATGCGATTGATTGATTCCTATCTTGGAGTAGGGCGGTATTCAATTTAGTCGTAAAACCGAAATCGAAGAAATTATTTTGGCCAATCACAGGCCTCGGACAGCACAAAGCTCAAGTCAGAATTCGAAGCAGATACAGGTAACCCGCGTAAAACGCGGGAAAATACGTATGGTCACGTATGAACAAGTCACGATTGGTTTGGATTTTGCTTCTCATTGGTTGAGAAAGTGTGGGGAGTTTTGCCAACCAATCACACAGCGAAGTAAAGCAAAATCAAGGGCAGCAAATGCGAATTACTTTCGACACTCAATTGAAAGCCATTCTAATTAAATTCTAGCTTACTTTCTTGATCGCCAAACATTCGTTATATTGATGAAGTCTAGCCTGCGTAGCAGTCGTTTCCGTTTCCTTTAATTTTAGCCAAGCGGGGCAAGCGCGCGAGGGCATTGGGCCCCCTGCTCCTACTTTTTTTGCTCCTTTCGCCCAATGCCCTCGCGCTTGGCTAAAAGGAAACGGAAACGACTGCTACGCAGGCTAGATGAAGTCCAGAAACTTATTTGTCCAAACATGATTGGGACAATACTTCAAATTTTTATGTATCAGTAAACATTTAAATTACAGAAATTGTGTTTCAAACAGCTGTAGGCTACTGAGATATGGATTGTTCAAGGTGTGAACAATCCCAATTAGGATATGCTTTTGTTTCGTTGGTTTACCCCCATTGCTTAAATTGAAAGTATTGCATGGAAATTAAATTGTGTCTAGCCAACTGCATGGAACAGTGCCCCACCCCCCCCCCTGCCCCCGCCCAAAAAACCGCCCAAAAAAATTAAATAAAGAAAGAAAGAAAGAAAAAGAGAAAAAGAAAAAAGTGTTCATGACTCCAAGGTGAAATTGAAAATTGCTGTAATCGTGTGCGCCCATTAGAACACAAATGGTAACAGAAAGATGTCTATAGCCCCGATACAAATACTACTAAGTGCTTCTTAGTTTGAAGGAACACTCAACAGACTCGACTTGTGTATATTCTAACATATTCCACCATTGGGCCCACCTATGTTACAAACTTTTCGCAGGGGAACTCAACGGTTTATTTCGATGGATATATCTGCTCGGAATTCCTTAAACGCCTCAGAATTTCGGATTTAGTTATACAGTCGAACCTCGACTATCCGAACTCGTAAGGGTATAAAGAAAATCTTCAGCAAAATGTTAGCTCATAAGTCTGTGACACTGGAAAACCAACTCCTTTCGTTTTCGAAGGGCAAATATGTCGTTAAAAATTCGAAAAAAGGTCAGCTGGCATTTTCTTAAAGCCAACGACAGCTCGGGAATAAAAGTTCGTTCACTAAAACTTTCTGCAAGTTAAAGTTTCAGCTAAAGGATTCGAACAGACCAAAGCTAATAAGCTTACACAAATTTGACTTTAAATGGACAAAAACTATCTTGGAACACAGGAGACTACATTTTAAGTATTTTGGGTGACCCTGTTTTAGTAACTAGTAATGGTTCAAAAATTAAGGAATTTCAATAATTTTTATCGTTCCTACCGTTAATATGCACAATAAAAACCGCCACGTACACCAGCCGGAAACAAACTTTCATGGTTCCGGGTTTTTCAACACTGGTCAGTAACACGAGACTGGGTTAGGTTCCGAAAACATAGTAACACTAACGGCTTTTAAGACATCTTGCCTCCCCAACTGTGCAAATGTTGGAACATCTTTGTGTTTTCTTGTGACATTCTGCTTGAAAGAATTCATTTCAGGGAATAAAACTCAAATGAAAAATTCCATTTGTTTGTAAACTAATACAAAGGTTTGCAATAAAACTCGCGCGGCTGTTGTTTCAGGACTTTTAGATAACGAACAGTTAAAACGGGCAAATAATTCAAACATATTTCAGCTTTACAGGTTAGCAGGTGCGTATAATAGCTGTTTAGAAACTGCTTTCGATTTTATTTGATACGATGATAAACAGCTCAATATCCGCGGTTCTAGCCGCCAAATCTATGTCAATCTATGCTGTGACAGCTTCAACATACCCGTTGCTCAAATGTGGCGCCTTTTCACAGCTGTTCCAACTGATCGTTCGAAAAAACTTCGACAAGAGCTCTTATTTATTCTTAAGAAATGTACCCATCATGTGTGTGTCCTCATAATTATGGTTGCAGACAAAAATCTCTCCTCTACAATATTTTCCAGCTTGTCGTCATTCAGTATCACCATTGGATAATTCTTTTTCTTCATACAATAATAATAATAATAATAATAATAACCTTTATTTACCCTCGGCAGTGTTTATAGCACAAGTGCTAGTGGGGCCGAGCGTTAAACCTCGTAAAGAAATAATACAAATAATACGAATTAATCCTCAAAGTTGAGCCGGATATAAGTACAATTCCTCTTTGACATCATGTTATTACATGTTAATTAGAATTGTGGTACCTTCCTTTCATTTGTTGTTGCAGAAATGGTCGTAAAAATTGATATTAGTTTAAAAGAAATATTCCTTCTAACATTCCTTCTTAGCACACTGGCAGCAAAAAGCAGTAGATGAAGAAGTTCGCTTCTAACTTGTTTAACTTAGGTTGGGCACCACACATCTACACCTTCTAAAAGCCCTTTAAAATTGTTTTTCTTTATGCTGTGGTTTTCGATTGTTGTTAATTGTTTCAGTTTATTTTGAACTTAACGTGTTTTCAGAAAGAAAATGTTTTCCGAAGGATCTCTAGAAAAAGAACTTTACGCTAGAAACAAGTACCGCATTTTTTGAATTTTACTGCTTTTTTTTTTTTTTTTTTTTTTTTTCCAGAAAGAGCTTTGAAATGATTCCAAACACATGTTTCTTCTTAATTCCTCTTTTGAGAACAACGATATATCATGAAATCTACCTTATAAATTTGAGGGCTTAGAAAAAAGGGCCAAGTAGACTTGGAAGCCTTAGGGCTTCAGCCTCTAAGATATTCGAGCAAGAGATGGGTTGGTTGGAGTGGGGAGAGCCAGGCTTGTAGCCAGATCAAAATTTTAACCGAGGCAGAAGAAACACAAGAAGACAACCAATATCGATAATAACATGCGCAAATGGTAGCTCAGGGGTGGAGAAGAAGAAGAACTTTATTTTACTCAAACAGATACAAATAACCACCATGGCTGGCGATCGCCAAAATAATCTTTTCCGTGTTTAAAAATCTTCCTTAACATTTTTTATCACGCATTGATTGTTATCAATCGGGCCCCGGTTCCTGGAAAGCCGATTAGTGCTAATCGAGGATTAAATCGCCTTAGTAACCCAGGAATAAAATTTATCCTACGATTAGTTTCTGTTCCTGAAAGCCCGATTAGTACTATCCAAATAGATTGGCTAGAGACCGATATCCGTCAGTTGAGGCTATAAAATACAGAAACAAGGAAATCTTCTTTCTCACTTCAACGGCCTTCCGCATTACAGTATCTTGACGTATTATGTCCATTCGCAGTTCATCAACAAGGAAGTGGATCGTGTTCCTGGAGATGCGGAAGTTTCTATACTATTCATCGTCAGAGTAAGGGTCGCATGCCAGGTAGAACCCAGCACTTGTACGTTGCTTCTGCCAAATTGTTCTTTCCACAGTGGAGTGCCCGATTACTAATGCTAGAAGAAATAAAATGAACTTAAATTTTCGTTTCCGACGGAATCTTTCTTCCAGGCATATTTTGGTTTCATATTGCTTCAAAAGAGATCGACTTGATTTCCTTCTGGACAGCAAACGCGACAAATAAAGTAACAATCCATCGTCCGTCGCCATATTGCTTCACAAGCACGTGCACTTTAAACGAAATACACTGATCTACTGATTCATGCAGGCTCAATCATGTCCGGTCCCTAAAATTTTGTCGTGTAAACAGCCCTTGCCGTTCCACCAACATTTGGGGACCGGTGCCTCTCAGAGGCGCTTTTATCGGAGCCGTTCCCTGATATTTCTCGCATAAACGGTCAAAAATTATTGGACCGGTTCTTGTTTCTATCCGAGCCGTTCCTCTTTTTCTATTGTGCAAAGGCTAGCATTATACAATTGAATGCTCTTCCATCACACTGGGCCGTAGCAACTTGGTGCAAGTATCACACTTGGAGGAATTAAAAACGCTACCATTTTACACTTGGCCAAGACTGATTTTTGAAGAAATTATCAATGAAGAAGAAGTGCTAAAAATTGCATTTCACAGCTTCTAGATTTCAAAATGTTCCGGTGGGAGCATGCTCCCACACCCCCCATGCAAGACGCCTGAACTGACGGTAGTACTTTCGGAGCTGGCCTCGCCTCTCCTAAAGTCTGGCTACGTTTGGCCCAGTATTTGTCTTTCAAGTGTTTGCTTTTATCAGGACTGTATTTTACCAGAAATTATATTGGGTGCATGACGTTTATCAGCATTTACGATTCTTCAAATCCGGCTCGAGCGACTTTCAATAATCATAAATTGTAGTTCTTTCTTTTTTAGCTATTTAGTTACTATAGCTGTCCACTATTAGTAGAGGGGACTTCCCCCCTCAGCTACATTCCTTTTGTGATACAATAACAAAGTTATTATTATTATTATTATTATTATTATTATTATTATTATTATTATTAAAACTGGAGAGATATGATCAGTTCAGTCACAAACGATGGTCTGATATGCATGTAAATGTAATAGACTGATAATAACAATTTAAAAACAAGATTTTATAAAACCATCCCTGAATCAGGCCGGGATGGTTTAAAAAAAGAAAGAAAATGTTTTGCAGCCGGCCTGCTTTCACGAATTTTCAGCATGTTAAATTGTGTTTATAATTGACGCGTAACTCTCAGAGGACTGCCATTAAAAAACGGCAAATAAAAATAAAATAACGACAATAACAATCACGATCTTGATGTGAGTCCAGTCTAATCAGTTTGCTGATTATTTCGCACCCCCAAAAAAGAAATAACTATATGTTTTCTTGATCAATGTATTGGAAAATTTTTGCCTTTTCCGGCATTAAGCCAAAAGATGTTTTTACCTTTATCCTTGAATCATAGGCTCAAAATAAACAGATTTTATAAAAATAGCTTTTTGCTGACCAATAACTAACTTCATGCATGCTAATATAGATACAAGCAAAGCTAAATTCTATACTCGGCGGTCACTGGCGCGTTGCTTTACTGAATGCAATTTCACGAGCGGCCTTCAAAGGGTCAGCAAGAACCCACAGCACTGACAAATTTCCGATGTTTTAATTTCACAAGTTGGATTTAATTTTAGTCATTTATCGTGCGTCCACATGTTTCCTCTAATAAAATAAATCAGCTTTTTTGCCTTCATTCATTTCTAATGCTTCATACAGGGACCGTGTCAAAGATTACTTAAACTTTCATGACACAAAGACAGCGCTTAATCAAAAATACGGTTATTTAAGAAAACTTAACTATAAATATAAACTTCCTCAATATTTTGCATTCAATTGGTTGTTAAGAGGGCTTCATCCGGCATTATATTTGCAATGTTTGTCTTGTCCATCAGAAGGTGTCACGTTTTTGAAAAATCGAGGATTTGAGCGGTGTGTACCAGTTGATGTTCTCGTAGATGCTACCTTATTCAGTTTATTTTGGCGCGGGACTGCAATGCTTAGGTGGCTTATTTTATATATTTTCATAATGATTTCCCGAACCCGAAGTTTGCATATAAAGCTGCGCCTCGACGCGAGGTTGATAGATCTCAGTTTATTTACCAAGCTTAGGTTTTGGTCGAGTTATCTGATTATATTTAGCCAAATCAGAGCGCTATAAGAACCGAGTTTTATCAGACATTAAATATTTATTTTCGTGGTCTAAGATTGCATCCCGACTTTGGCAACACGTCTTTTGTTATTTTGTCAAAAGAAATGGGGCTTTATGTTTTTGAAAGCATTATACTAAAAATACTTCGTAGTCAATGTGGTTGTTAAGTTCAGCTCGGAAAATGTAGGTATTATATTTCTCGATTTTAAAATAATAGACGAAGAACTGAAAAATTATAACTCACTCAACGAGATTTCCCGTCTTCTTGAAGAATATTGCTTTCTGTGTAATCTTTGATGTCATTCACTGAGCACTATCAAGTCTAATTTCCATGTACGCACGAAGCGTGGGCGATACAGTGTTCACGGAAAAAAAATTCGCATCTTTTATAATATCCATCTTATAAAATAGAATAAAGGGGATGGATATTACCTCCAATATTTCGATAAAACTAAAAATAAACACCTGATTCACTGATTCACGGAGTGTCCTAATTTCATGACTGATCCGCAGCAGCTATTGGGCGTTGTTGTCCTTTAATTTTCCCAGTATTATACTGATTTGGATGACTGATAATTTCTTAGCAGATTCTAAAGTGACCTTACATATACAACTCCGCGATAAAAATAAAAATAATAAAATAAAAATAAAATAAAATAAAAAATAAACCCTGCTTCCAGACGAATTTTGTGGGATATCTCGCGGGATCACGTGACAGGCTAACAAGGCCGGATACAGCTGGTATCAACTTATTTTTCATGCTAATGACCATTCCGGTATAAATGGAATCAGGTCTCGAGGGATCTGACTCCTCGAGTGAAGAATTAGAAGACCACGTCATTATTTCACTTCTCCCAGAGCAGAAGCGCCACAGAAAGAAAAGATTTCGTGCCGCAAACCTGACGTTTAAACTGAGAGAAATGGTTTGCAGAAAGGCCTTCATTTATGGCGTGGTAACAACTTTGTTATTGCTTTCAGTCTTGCTTCTCGCCGTCTTCGCTCGCCCTTCTTCCTCGTATGAAACTGTAAACAAAAACAAGAAAAAATTTCGTCAAGACTTTGAACTGGCTAGAGATGCTTCGGCAACCATTAAAGGACAAAGGAGGGAAGAAATTTCCGACCTGAGACTTCCAAGACATCTAACACCGATCGAATATCTCGTTCATTTACATCCTAATCTGACAACGTTTAATTTCTCGGGGAAAGTTGATGTCCTTCTGTACTGCAACGAAAATTCCAGAAATATCACACTTCATATTGGCGACAAAATACACGAAACTAGCGTGAAAGTAGCGCATATACCAGATCTTAACGACAAAAGCACTGTGACCGAGTTAGACATCCACAGCATCTCTCACATACCACAAAGGGAAATGTTTGTTATAACGCTTGATTCATTGCTTGTGAGTGGGGAATATTATTTTCTGGTCATCGAGTTCAACTCGGTGTTGAGTCGAGGACTTTCTGGATTCTACTTGAGTACGTATTACTCACCATCTGGAGAAAAAAGGTGAGTATGGTACCTTACACAATGAAATTCATACGGAAAGCTGTTTCCAGAGAAAAATGAACTTTATTAAGACATTTGATCGATGTTGTCATGATCGGCGTCGGAGTCTTGATCTTCTCGTTTCAAAGAGTTTTACGAAGTTTATACTTTCATTAAGAGAGTTAGAATATATTTCTTATCATATAACATTACATTTTTCTTTTACCTTATTGTTTTTTATGGTAAATAAGTTAGTTAGAATAACATTTAAACACAGGGTCATGAACAGGGAAGTCTGTTTCGCGTTTCTTCTTGCCTGTTTAGCCAGTGGTTTGGCGGGGTTTCGCCAGCGATGTGAATTTAAATTTATTTCGGGGATTATTATAAAGGCTCACTGTCTTAATTTCTAAGCTTTGTGTTCTTGTGTGTTTCGTCCTTTCTTACGGTATAAAATCAATTTTCATTACGATAAAACAATTTAGGAAGTTTGCAAGGATATTTCTACAAGTAATTATTCATGTAGCAAAGTGGTTCCGCGTCAGTTGACTTCTTACATAATTGACATTTTTTTGCCTTGTCGCCAAAGAAATGCCAAGAAAGAAAATTCTAAATTAATGGCATCCCAGTTGGAAAACTATGAAGAGTTGTTGTGTTCGATGTATTATTGTGTACTTGCACGTTATTATAAATTATAAAGGTTAACCCATTAACGGCCGAGGCGCCCAAAACCATTCGCACGTCCGCGCTAGGTTCCTGCCTCCCCTAGAAGGGATAATTTTGTCCTCTATTGTTCTAATTGTCTTTAGAAAAGACTGACCAATCAGAATCTATCGTCTGCGCATATATTTTTAGGTCTTAGGGGGGTCTAGACACAAAAGGGTTTTTGTCTTCCGAAAATATCAGATTTCATCGATAATGGCGGGCCACGCGCTTTACGCTTAAATATTCAAGACGCCAATTTCGCATTTTCCGAAGGAAAACACACCTTTTCGAAACGGTAAATCGAAAGAGGAACTTCTAAGGAATACTCGACAGTTTCAACAGCGGAAATCCAAGCATTAACGGCGAAGAAATTATGCTTCGAGGAAAATTTGTAGTTTTACCGAGGCGACGAGCTGGCGGACATCTCAAATCATTATTTTCGCCATGGACTTTCTTGGTGATGTTAGAGCGTTTCTCGCAATACAACTCACAAAGAATTACAGGTTTGATTGTGGATTTGTACTGAAATACTATTCTAATTGATCGATTCTTCGTATTCCGAACAGTTTTCGCAAAAGTTTTGAAAAACGTGCTCCGCACGGGTCGATAAATTCGCTTCAAAATTGACTCGCAATTGCTTCAAATCGCTTGCGAGTCGGTCGCCTTGCGGCAAAAATTATACGCGTTTTCTTCTAAGACCTATACAAAGACTTATTTGAATAAATGTTTTAATTAGGAAAGCTTTATTGCCTGTTTTTCTGTCTATTTTCATTGATGAAACGTGGTAACTGCCTAATCTTGCGTAAACAAACACGTCTCCTCGAGAGCGGATCAAATTACTGCCATGTGACGCGAGGATCAAATTTCATCAAATTTTCGAAATTTTTACCTTCAGCTTTGTTTTTTGGGTAATCTTTAATTCGCAGGTAGGGTATTTTATTCGACAATTAGAAATTCTAGCTATTCTAGACCAAAGGAGTGCTGGTTCTTTGACCCAGTAAGTTGTCAATTTTTACTGCACATTGGGTTAATTATTAACAATATGCTAATTTGTGAAAATGGCAAAAACACGTGGGCTGCAATGGGTTAACAATATGCTAATTTGTGAAAATGTCAAAAACACGTGGGCTGCAATGGGTTAAATAAAATATTCAAATTAAGGTAAAACTTAATATGTAAATTATTTTAAAACAAAATAGAAATCCGTCCATGGCTGACAATACGAAAGATAATCTATCCCAAAATAATACAGCTATCAATGCCAGGGTGGGGGTTGGGAGGGGGGGGGGTGGGGGAGTTGTGGGGAGTGTGGGAATTTAACGACTTTGTGGAGGATTATTTGTCAAATGCGTACCAACCTGGGTAAAAAAACCTTGGGTGCACTGTGGGATCCAGAAAAAAATGGATCAAATGCTTATGTCTTTCTGACCTCTCCCCGCCCCCCCTGTTTTACCAAAAAAGGAAGTATGACGACAGGACAAACAATAACCCTATGCAGTGTACATGTAGGTGAAATCCGACAGACTGATCAAACTTGCAAGGGCAGTTAATAATCAATTTAAATGAAATTCAAATAATTTTTATGCTCAAGATATGTTTGTATGCATGATGCACGTGTGCACTGCTGCTTTTCCTGTGGTTATTATTGTATACAGTTGTACAGCGTAGTTCATCTTAATTTTTTTGTGGGGATTATTTATCTGATGATTTGGATTTTGGTTAATATTGGAAAATTAATTAAGATACATTGTTTAAATTTCTGGTGTAAATAATTATTTATATTAATGTTAGAGAGTGTGAGTATCTTATTACCTTTTGTGGTTTGCTTCTCAGATATCTTGCCACTACTCATTTTGAACCAACGGATGCCAGAAATGCATTTCCTTGTTTTGATGAGCCTAACATGAAAGCTAATTTCACCATTGTTATAACACGAGAGAAACACCATGTAGCCTTAGCAAATATGCCAGTGCATCACACAGAGGTAAGAACACTTCATACATGTGATATAGTACAGTACTTGGTTGTTAAATAAAATTGCACTTGTATGTAGTATGCGATTGCACTGAGCACATGTAGGACTGTCCTATTGAGGAAGTTCTTAAGTGCTGAGTGTGGTGAAGCAGTGTTCTTGCTAGTTTTCTGGGCAACAGGTAAAGCCCTTTTCCAGACCGGTAAAGTAGTTCTGCTGGATCTCCTGAAGCGAGTTTCTACTTTGTTTGCATTACAGTTTCAAGGCCTTTTGATTTTGACATTTGATGAAATAAAGTTTGGTCCTTGAAAGTCGTTGAATATCCACTGCACAACAGTTTAAAAACTTCAAAGCCATAAGTGAAATGCTTAAAATAATAATTATTAGTTTGCAACCTAGGTTTTACAAGTGACAAGGAGATAAGGGTTAGTACAGAGAAAAATGAAGCAAGCTTTTTGTACCTTAGGAACGTACTTACCCATGGAGAAATGCCAAGAAGGCAATCTGGCTAATACCTAACAAAAGTATGAACATACAGAGAAACACTGAGACAATACTAAGGACTAATATTGAGAACAAAGTAACATGTCGTTAGAGAAAATAATGTAAGTACTATACAATTGACACACTGAGAGGACACTAAACCAATGTGAAAATGGACTGGAAAAACATCAAGAATACAAGATTAATACTGTATGAATGTGCTAACATACAGAGAAACGTTGATTAGACAAAACTTACAACATACATATGGAGAAAATTAATGCAAAGAAGACATGTTTAACATTGGAGGAACATACAAATGTTAATACCCCAGGAACGTCTATTGAATAAAGTTACCAAGGCAAGACTTGTGTGGTACCTACAAACACAAAGAAATAATGGGAAACATTGAGAAACAAGACTGCTTGCACACAAGTGTATGATGTACATGTACAACTGTAGACATTCTTTGGTCTATTATTAATTGTACACACACATTTTGTGTACTTCTTCCAATCAGTTTCATCCAGCAGGTTACATACCATTTTTTTTATTGTATCTTTATCTGAAGACACCAGGTGCAGGGATGAAAAGAAAACCACTGCTTCTGACAAATAATGATATTGAATTACAAACACAGATTTCTGTTAACTATAAGTCTTGAATTCCAATCCAACTTATATGTTTGGTTTCTGGGTTTAAGTATGTGGTTCTGGACATTAAGTACCCATTGGTGAGGAGATCACTGGTTGGGAGGGGGGGGGGGGGCTAGTAATGGAAAGGAATCCATGACACCTATGAGAGGTGAAAAAGAAAAGGGTTAGAAGTTGAATTTCCAAGGGGGGTAGAAGGTGAAAAATAGAGTAACATCTTTGACAACATTATAAGTTATTTTGCTGTTCTAAGGAGAAAAAATCGTCAAAAGGTTTGAAACCACCAAACATGAAATGTAGCGAGCACAGGCAGGAGTCTTGAATTCCATGGATTAAACATTTTTTTGTGATACGAGTCATGATTTCAGTTCTTATTGTTGTAACTTAACTCTTGTTACACTGGGATATAGCAAATAATTTACATGTACATGTATAGGGTCAATCTAGTGTAATGAAACTTCGCAAGGTAACTCACGTGTTTAATATGTTCGCAATTATAGTACTGTACTTTTCCTGAACCTGTTACAATTTACCTGTCGACATCAATCATAAATGAAATTAATTTATGTTTGCTTTTATTACATGGTATTTCAAGAAACTATTTCTTTGTGGGCTTCCCACTTGAATTAATACATTATTTTTGTGTTTTCTTCCTTCTTCTTTGGTCTTTATTTAGAAACTTCCGTCAAATGTCAAGTTAAGAAATTAGTAGCACAACTTTTAATTTAAATATTTTGATTGTTGTCTTTTTGTTTCTAGAAGTGTGGTGATGCAGATGACCTTTGTATAGATCACTTTCAAAAGAGTGTGAAGATGAGTACATATCTAGTGGCATTTGTTGTCTGTGACTATGAAAGCATAGAAGGCCAAACTCCAAGAGGTGTTAAGGTAAGTGTAAATCAGTTTTACTGTACATCATGTCTGGCCTCCGCTCTCAACAAAAACCCTCACAGCTTGTAGTTGTTTTGAAGAATTTATGACTAATGTGAACATGTACTTTCATTTGTGCCATTCTCTATTAAAAATTCTATTGTGCAATACATACATAATAGTGCCTAAGACTAATAGTATTACAGGGTAAATAGTTGCTCTACCTCAGATGAAATTTACCATGACCTAATGTGCATGTGCTTAGTAGAGTTTGTTCCCTCTGTCAATGTTTGCTAGGTACGTGTCTGGGCCCCACCGGCACAGGTTAATCAAGGAAGTTTTGCTCTCTTTGTTGCTGTAAAAGTGTTGCAGTATTATGAAGACATTTTTCAGGTTGACTACCCACTTCCAAAGCAAGGTATGGAGCCAACTAATACGTTCTTATCAACTTTTAACTAAAGATAAATTTCCTGTTACTGTCATTATACTTACAACAGTGTATCGTTGTGGCTTTTCTGCAAAAACATCATAATGATTCTTCGTTGTAGAAACAGTTTGGCAGTTGAAGTATGCTTAGTTGCTGTTTATTAGTGACCTACAGTGTAAATCAATAGTTATGTACAACTGCAGCCAGGCCCTCAGAAATTAACAGTAGCTGTAAGTTACAGTAATCAATATACTGTACAATCATAATTACATGAAAATTATTAGAATTTGGAATGACAGCATTCCAGGATAGATATACAGTGTGTAGATGATTGTATATACATGTAATAGAATAAACAGAATTTCCTGTTATAATCAATTTTGATGTGGCAAACTACCAACATTTTGAGTGTTAGTTTATTACATGCTAAAGAATACTTTTATTTATAATAGTTTTAGTGTTTTATTATTATTATTATTATTATTATTATTTTAATTTGTTGATGCTGCAGAAGAACTGGAAATAATTTTTTCTTGCTTATCAGGGCATGCATCCTTCTTTATTTTTACATAATTATTGCAAATGTGGCACCGCATTTGCCAAGTGGGGTTTTCACTTGTCTGAGCAACCCTCCAAACTGCCATTACGTTGGGTGCCATGGCGACTAAAAGTTCATTACTGGCGACCGGCCTTTGAACGAGAGTCGCCAATTTGGTGACCAAGGAATTATCGGATGAAAAGAAAAAAGTTGTCAAATCGTCTGGACTTTAAAGATGAAGTTTAAAGTATTACCTAGGGGTGAATAGATCTTACATTGAATATTTCAGATCTTCCTGTTTAAAACTAGGCTAAATAACTAAACTCACAACAGCAGCAAAATGCACCGAGTGAACATCTTCATTCTGCTTGACTGATAAAATGTTTGGTTGCCAAGGACTAGTCCGGTCATGGCCCCTCCGCTGTCACGCAACTCATGGCGTGACAGCCGAGGGGCCATAACTGGACTAGCCTAGCATGTGATGAGCTTTGCCCTCTCTCTTGGACAGCGATCATGCAATCTATTCTTGGAATTGGTTGTTTGTCTGAACGACGAGAAGAAAAGTGTATGCGTAGCTACCGGACAGATGATGTGACCTAGAATATTTGGTCATTTTGTGATGGGTTGATAGCCTGGCACATAAAAAACTGGCAAAGTCTCCAACTGATTGTGGTTCACAACGAATGTTTATAATATGCGTGGATGTAAAATGAAACCACCTACAAAACGAAATGTGTTGTTTAATTTAAATGAAAGGATGATACTATTTACAGACAAAACCCTTGTGAGAAAATTGTTTATTTATGATTTATGTAAAATCCACGGACTCAATTTCAAGTGCACATGGTTTATACCCATCAGTTGTTACTCACCAGCTGCACTCAGACTTTTAGCAGTTTTAATAGAATCAAAAAGCTTTTGTTTGCAAATTTGTAGTCTTTCACGATGCCAAACACAATAAGAAGGCCTGTTGAATCTCGAATAAAACTTTGAATAATTAATTTAAATTACATTTGGTGTAGCTCTTCTTGTTAAGAATGAATAGCTTATAATTTCAAGGATATACATGTCGTGTTCATCATAGAGACACAAAGTGATATGATACTTCATTTTGCGATAAAAGAGGCGCAAAATATTATTGACTGAATTGTTGTAAGCCAGATTGTTTCTCAGGGGAGCTATAACGCCAAATTCAGCATTTCAAAAAGGTATAATTATTACTAATATTAAATGTTAAATATTACTATAATTATTAATATTAATTACTATTATTATTAAAAAATATTACTAATTATTATTAACTAATAATTAACAATTATTCCATGAGCGCGCGTTGGATATGAAATAAAACATAGCCAACGAGGCGCGTTGCGCCGAGTTGGCTATAATCATCTCATATCCAACAAGCGCAAGTGGAATAATTGTTTTATTAAAAACAATCAAGAAATATTGCTAGATCTTACAGATTTCGCTGTGCAAGAACAACCAGAAGACAATTTTAATGGCCGCCATTTCTCGGCCATGGTATAATGGCTCATATACCATGGCCGCTAAGCCAATCAAATCCCTCGAATTGCATTGTACGATGATTCAGTTTTTAATAATTATTAATATATTGTGGCGACTAAAACAAAAGAGTTGGTTGCCAAATGGCCACTAACTGAAACATTTAACTTGAAAGGTTGTTGAGCCAATTATTGGCAGACATGATGTTTTGAACCTGGGTTTGCAATCGACTATACGGTGATCTGAAAAATGCATTAACATTTCGCTGAGATAGCATTTTGCAGTAAAACTAAAGATAGAGAAATATGACGTTACATTTTAGCTAATACAACTGCAGTTGTATTTAACAAGACAGTTTTTGTAGCAAATTCCAAGTAATTGTTTTGCACAGACATCGTACGATTTAGTCAGACATTTGAGAAATATAGCTGGACAATTCCTGTTGTCACCGACCCGTTATTTCCCACGCTGATGTTGTCATGTTAGTGAATAATGAACTGGGTAACAGACAAAATAACTTAACCACAAAATAGTTAGGAACCAGGGGCAAGCAAATTATGGTTCAGTGAATGAAGTTTTGTTACAGTGTAATTAAAATGTTGACCTCATGTGTAATAGATCTCATAGCCATTCCGGACTTTGCTGCTGGGGCCATGGAGAACTGGGGTTTGATCACTTATCGCTTGACCTCGCTGTTGTATGATGAGGAAAAATCATCTGACTCTAACAAACAGTGGGTTGCCATTGTTGTGGCACATGAACTCGCTCATCAGGTTTGTGTACAAAAAAGAAACCAAGATGTTTGGGAATTACTGGATGGTACTGCAGTTGTTGCCAAATTCTTTCTTTTGGTGCTGGCTTTTGCTTAGTTCTTACTCTTTGTTAAATGGCATTCATGTGTTGTACTTTTGAATTTTGTTGTTGGTAATGTGCATGTACAGTACCATATTACTTAGATTGAGGGCCAAGCTTGTTTATGACAAGCTTGCTGCATCAGAGCTGGGGGCATTTATTCACAGACAGGCTTTTAATTAGTGACAATGTGGCGTTCATTTTTGGCTGGTAATTTTGGAACTGAAACTGCTGGCCATACATGTGGGGAATTATGACAAAACTGGAGGCAAACAGCTGGTCTTGTCAGTTAATTATTGCAATTTGAACCCAATTGTCTGCCTACTCTTCCTTTACTTTCGGTTTAATAATTATTGCTACGTTTATGAAAAACTGCTCACTTGTGTTGGAGTTTACACCTGATTGTTCCAGATGAATGAATGTCTTTATTATAATTTCCTTTTTGGGGACGTTCATGGGGGCTATTCATTGAAGAATCTCAAGTAAAATTATATGAGAGAAAATGTGGTGCTGTACATGTGTGTTTCTTGTGCTTCTAAGCGTTAGTATCTTGGTGTCATGCTTTATTGATATTACTTTGGATATGTGTTTCTTGTTTATATTTTATTTGTTATTTTATTGGTCATGCATGATATTGAATCCAGTTAGCTAATAACCACTGCTGCCTGTTGTTTGTTGTTTTCATGTTCACATCTGCACAATGCCATAACAGTTATGATTTGCCTGCAATTAAAAAAAAAAACCCACAGTTTTCATTTTGTTATTTTGAACAAATCTTAGAATGTAATGCTAATGTCCACGTACCGTATGTTTGAAATAAATCATAACTTAATAATGAGTTCTTTTTTTGTTAAACAACATATAAATCTCACCAGTGTAAGTTTTTAATATTCTCTTTTTTTGTTCAGTGAAACTAATGCTCAATAAATTAAAAAGAAATAAAACATAAAATGTTTATTAATTTTTATTAGTGCAAGTACATGTATTGCCTAATAACTAACCTGTGTTTCTCTTCTTTGATTAACAATGCAATTTTTGTAGATTAAACAGGGCTTAAAACCTTCGCTACTAAGCTCAATATAGTTAAAACTAGTAGTTCTAAGTGTTCCTTTTGTTTCATCTGGTGTACAATGAGAATTTATGGAGTATAAGTAATGCAAAAAATTATTGTTGTTTGTTTGAAGTACTTGTTTTGTTGCACACCAGTCCTTTAATCCTTTCCCCCAAGAGCAGTCAAGCTCAGAATATTTACTACGCAGCGAGTGATGTTTCCTTAGTCATCAAAACTAGTCACCAGAGTCTGAAGAAGATACTTTCCTTTCAGGATGTTGAAACATGACACACTTATACTGTCTTTTTCTAGAGTAAATCTTGTATGGTTATGTCAAGACAGACTACACACACTCAAAAGCATTTACCAACATCGGACATTAGCCATCTCAGGGGCAGATCCAGAATTTTATGAAAGGAGGGGAAGGGGAGACCTGTTAGGTGATGTAGTTCCCTGTTGGAGGGCCAGGGGACATATTAGATGTAGAATGATGTGTATCTAGTTTTTAACCCCACATAGTGGGTGTGGCATCCCCATCAACCCTTCCTTTGTATCTTTAGGACCCTGCATCTTTTCATCTTTTAATACATTACTTGGTAACTGATGGCCTGTTGGGATCTATTGAAATATTTCAGCCCTGTTTAATCAAAATTAAAGTTTTAGTTTGACTTACGTTTTAAAAGCTAGCACTAAACAAGAAAGGTCAATAAATAATTTTATTGTCTAAAGGATGAACATAAAATATTAAAGACAGTGATCAAGCCCTAAATAAAAGACCTCCAAGTGCTATGCTGGCCCTAGCCAGCATAATATGATCTGATGTGATCATGGGTATTTTTAGAGAGAAACAACAAGATCTAATTTCACTAACTTTTTAGTTTGTTCAAAGGCATATTAACCTGTGTGTTTAGGTCCAAATAAACAAAATGAAAATAAGCTTAAAATAAAATAATAATAATTTACAGGTTGTTTTGGGGAAAACAGATCTGGCTGCTTGCATCTTGCACTCTGCACTTGGTGTCTTGTGCTTTGCTTTCGGCTAAGTAAACACCTTTTGTGCAAGTTAAAACTGCAGATCTTACACAAAAACGACAAATTGTTGATAATGTTGCTCTAGATTGTGAGGATATCCTAATTACCCAGTTGTTCAAACCAAGGTTGTATATATGGCAATGTTTGGCAAATCTGTTGATGCATAGGAGCCTTTTAGATACTGTTCACCCTAGATAAGGAGGCACTGTGCAAAGAAAAGCCACCAAACTTTGCAACTTTACCTGAAATGTCTTTTGGAACAATTTATTTTACCTAATTAATATTCATTAAGTTTGATGTTACCATAATGGCAGAAGTGTTTTGACAGGCTGGTTTTCTCAGACATTTGAATTTTCTTGTTTTTCAAATATACAAAGTTAAACTTAATTTTGGTAACTATTAAATTTTAGATCATCTTAGCACTCTTATGTTGACTTTATGCTAAATTTAGCTGCTTTGTTTTTGCAATTTTTCACAAATTACCAAAGAGCAGAGGTATCTATTTCATAGGGTGCATCAAAGAAGGAAAATGTGATGTAATTCCGTCACATGATGTCATGATCAGGTGATTTTGTGGAGCCAAAGTGAAACATTCCTGGCCTTTTTCCTTTTTACCCCCTACAGCTTTTTTCTCCACGCCATTATAGTGTTCTCCCCAACTTTTTAACGTACATAAAAAACAATTTGGATGTTTCTGTTTTCTATAAAAACATCTTTTTCAATTTCATCATTACAGTAGAGGCCCTTACTTGTTCATCACTTGTGAGTCACAGAGTTTTAGGTTGCATAATCTACATGCACATTGCGTGGAGCCGCAACAGTTCTGCTATAGTATAAATTATATATGTGCATACTAAAATATAACGAAAACAAAAATAAATTGTTACATAAATTAGTTTGATTAATTTTATAAACCCTAAAAGTAGTTGATAAAAGAATGTACTAAAATGAATGAGTTTAAAGCTGTGATCTTACTGTTATGGTATTGTATGCAGACCTTATAGCCATACCTGACTTTGCCACTGGAGCCATGGAAAACTGGGGTCTAATTACATTTCGCTTGACCTCAATCCTCTATGATGCTAGGAAGTCGTCGCACAGCAACAAACAATGGGTTGCAGTGGTTGTAGCCCATGAACTGGCCCACCAGGTTTACTATTCAGTTATTAATAAGTGATTTGTTAGGATATTGTGTGATTCCAGTAAATATCCCTCCCTCCCCCAAGGAAGATCATTGGAAATCCAAGCGTAAGGGGAGTTTGAAAATCTAAAATAATATTTCCAAAGAAAAGCAGCATAAAGCTTAATTGGAATTTAAAGAGCTTTTTGGTGGGAGGGGGGAGGGGCCAAACCCTAAAACTTTCCTTGGGAGAGTTATGGAGAGTTTTCTTGCAGAACACAGGCAATGACTTGGATGCTTCAAATTCCAAAATACTGCCTCCTTTTTAATGCCTTTTTAAAACAATTGGTACTCTGCAGTTGAAGGATTTTGCAGCAAGACTAGAATAAATGCCTTTTTTACCTTCAATCAAAATTTGACACAGAGACTGGTCATCACATACACTGTAAGAAACTTACTTGCGTATTTAGTATTTGAGAAAAATGCTAAATAGGCAAGAAAGAGCTTAAATTACTTTTCCAGAAAACGCAAGTGACGTACATAAAGGAGATATCAACACTTTGTTTGACTTGGTTTAGTTTCGCACACAACAGAAATCAGTTGAGTGCTGGTATCTCTGTAGGGTGCATGTGTTTTCAAGAAAAACTGTCAACAAGCTATTTCTTGTTTATGAACATTTTGCTCAAAAATTAAATATGCAACTAAGTTTCTTACATGGTAGCAGCTGGGAGTGGGGGGAGAGGAGGGAGGGGGGTCAAATTCCTTGTATATCTCCACCTGTGGGGATTTGATCTCGGTGGTAGTTACATCATTAGTATGTACGGTATTTCTGCAGTCGTTACTCAGATGTCATTTCTGTGGGAAGGCCAGTATTGTCTTAACAATATATACACACAGGGTAATTTTAAACATGCTTATACTTCCAAACATGTTCCGTGTACAAATATTCGATGGATGGTCTATTTCATGCACAAAAAGCAGTGAATTTTGACACATGCCTTCTCAGTTTTTTTGTCTTGTTTTGAAAAAGATAACTTGTTCCCAATCTTCTCCCACTTTTTGAGATGCAAAGTCCCCACATTTGTCTTCAGGGAAACCGATGACAAGTGCATTATAATGCTAGTCTTGCCAAAAAGCTTCAACTGTGTATTTCTACACACAAAAATGCTTAAAAAATATGTTTGCCTAAGTTCAGATAAAAATATTTTATTGCTATGTTCATATTAAGATTTCTGAGCATAAAATTAGCAAATAAGTGAGCATGAAAAAAACTGTAATTTATACTCCACTTACATTGTGTACAAAACTCATGTTTAATTTTATTTCATTATAAGTATTTTATGGTATTAAGTCCTGTCAATGTCCTTTAATTTTTTAAAACACTTTTTCAATTTACAGTGGTTTGGTAATTTAGTCACAATGGAATGGTGGAACGATCTCTGGCTGAATGAAGGATTTGCCAGTTTTATGGAAAATGTTGGTGTAAATCACACAAAGCCAGAGTGGAAAATGTTTGACCAGTTTTATCTTGATAAGTTTCAAGCATCCATGGCTCTTGATCAACTCAGTAATTCACACCCCATCATGGCCGAAGTGAAAGATCCAGCACAGATTAATTCTTTGTTTGATACCATCTCATATGATAAGGTAGGCAATCAGATTTTTCAGCTTTATTTTATAGTTTTAACAATATTTACACTAAAAAGGATTATGTGTACCGGTATATTAGTTTTTAGATACTAGATATTTTCACTTTGTACACTTTAAAATGTTGTTATTCGCACATAATTTTAGAATAGGTCTTTTCCCATGTGAGCCTCTTGGTTACGCTCGACGCCCCAGGCTTGGCTTGTATATACATGTAGTATGATATCCATACGTGTTTTAAAACTGAAGGGGTGCCTGGAAAAAAGCCCAAAGTGACTTCTGATAATTTGCTAGATTCTCCTTCCAAATTTCCTTGTATTCACTTGTGGAACAAAAGGAGAATTTGACCTCACATCAAAAGTCACTTAGGGCCTTATTCCACGCACCCCTTCTGCTGTCATATAATAATAATAATAATAATAATAATAATAATAATAATAATAATAATAATAATAATAATAATAATAATAATAATAATAATAATAATAATAAATATTTCTACTGCATAAATTAACATGTAAATATGATCAAATGGTAATGTTTGATGCATTGAATGGTGCCCTGTTGGCTTTAAGCTCGTGTCTAATGTACAACAAGATGTGCTTTTATGCAAGAATGAAGTCTTGTGATTCTCTGGGTGACAGAGATTCTTCTTTGGCATGTATGCAAAAATGTAGCAACAGCAAGTATTTTTGTGTATATGTTGAGTTTTCAACTCACCCTCTTGATAAATATTATTTTTAAGGGTGCTTCTATAATACGGATGCTGGAGGATGTTCTTGGCAAAGGTGTTTTCTTCAAGGGATTGCAACATTACCTCAATAAGTACAGCTTTGGTAATGCTGAAACAAATGATCTTTGGTCTTGTCTCACAGAGGAAGAGGAAAGGGAAAAGGTACTGTGTACTAGTCATTTACTGCACCAACTCTGAAGTAATTCAACTAACTGTAAGGCTTTTCAATACCATCAATCACTGCAGCAGACCTCATAGAAAACAAAATGTTTGGCTCAACGGGGTCAAGAGGTCATGTTTGTGCTCTATGATCGGCGGAGTCCGATCCACTTTGCCAATTCTGTATTTTTGTGGTCAGTCGGTTGTCACCATCACTATGATTGACAGCAGTAAAACATGCAATTTGTTAGTTGGGGTCGAAGTTCAGAGTCTGTATGTTATTGTAATATCTTCTGTTCAGCACATTTCCATTAGTGAGAACTGTGTGCGCTACATTTAAGGTCAGGATCTACCAATTTTTTGAATAGGGATAAGGTATAAGTCAAGGCAAAATCCAACATGGATGTTTTTGTACATGATTTTGTAGTTGTTAAAAGCTAGCACCAAATTTTGATGCATGCGAGCATTGACAGCACATCTTAAATTACTTATCTAGTGAGGTTCAGTGTATTTATTGACTTCTAAAAATTAAGCATCAGCTTTCAAAAGTGCATGAAAACTGAAAGCAGTAATCTCACTAATTAAAATTAATTGTTACTGTTTTGTGAGTCCATATGGTCATTTAGAACCACGTGAATATGTATGTTGCCCACATTATGTTGACTCTAATCTGATTTCAGGGTGTTGGAAAAGGAACTGACGTCAAAAGAATGATGGATACTTGGACCAGTCAAATGGGTTTTCCTGTTGTGAAGATAACAAGAGATTATGATTATCCAATAAGACAAGCGGTTCGTGCAAAGCAGCAGCACTTTCTTATCCACCCTGGTTCCCAATCTTCATCAAATTCTCAGTAAGTCATCAACTTGGTTTTATGGTGAATATTTGTCAAGTTCATATAAAGATGTTTTAGTTGTGCTGAATAGCAGCCAGACGTATTTAGCATCCACGGTTGCAGAGTCCCGACAATTCTGGTAATAAGAAATGGTCAAGTACAAACAGGCAAATTCATACAGTGTAAATCAATTAAATATGTCAACTTGGTCATGGATTTCTTTTGTGTGTTCTGTTATTGACTGTGTACTTGTAGCACAAAGAAACCATCACAAATATACATATCATGCAATAATATAAAGCCTAGGTGAAAACAAACAAACAAAAAAACAAAACAAAAACAATTTTAAAGGACAAAAAAAAAAAAAAAGAAAGAAAGAAAGAAGGAAATTAAAAAAACAAGTAGAAGAGGAGTTTCTTTCTGTTTTGAGTCCTTTTTAGCTACAGTGTAATAAAGGGAGGGCTCTTTGCCGCTGCAGCCAGCTGCATTTAAACTCTTTTTCAATGCTTACAGCTTCTCTTGGATAATCCCTCTGACCTTCGTGACACAGGATTCTGATACGAGATACGTGGAAATGATTGAGGAAAGAGAGCAAGCAGGTAAGGTCTTGAACTCTTCCCATGATGATCATAACAATAAAGATTACATGTGCATCTGTCACTGTCCTCCCCTGGGGGGTACTCCTCAGAATTTTTGGCAGGGGTGTGCGACCGGGTTCTCCAACCCTGAGTCCCTATTATTTTAAACAAAAAATATGTAATTTTCCAGTACACTTTTCAAACCTGGCCTCTAAAATTCTTACCCTTACCCTCAGACCTGATCTTTAGAAGCTCTCCCAGTTTCAGACTTTCAGGCCAAAATGGTTAAAATCTATTCCGTTTTTCAGACAAAAACGTCTAAACCACCATACCCTTTTGCGCCGCACATACATATACACTCGATTGCAAAAACATTTACACCTGAAAAGCATAAACCGTGAACAATGAGACCCAACAGATTTATGGGTAGCTGGTTCAAAAATTAACCTCATTTCCATAATCAATAATTTACCATTCTCGTTCTTTGCAATAAAAAATAGTGCTGACTTAATTCTTCCGAATATTTTTATACCAAATACTGCTTATTAAGTTCGTTGCCTGTTTTGAACTTAGGCAAATCGCGAATTGTATGTCACTCAAATTGGTCCTTGTTGGCCAACTTGGACACTTTAAGGAAAGCTTGGACAGTTTCCGTCATTCACCACGTGCAACTAATTTTGGTCATCGGCCGTCGCACGAGAATAGAATATTATGCAAATAAATTTAGTACACTTATACCCATAAAGCCACTGGGTCTCATCATTCACGGTTTATGCTTTTTAGGTGTCAACGTTTTTGGAATCGAGTGTATGTGCTTCCCCCGGGCTATGTCGTCTCACAGTCTTTTTCAAAGGCCACAGTAAAACTCAGGGGCAACGAGAACGTTGGTGAATCAAAATAGTTTAAGTGTTGTTTTCTGTTTTCCTGTTTTATGGCCTTTCAAAAGGCAAATTTGTGCAAACTTCGAGTGGCCTTCTGTGCCATTAGTGTGCATTTTGGAATTCTTTTGAAATGAGTCTGTGTGACAGAGAATTACTGGCTAACAAACTACAAGCTAACGAGTGCGACAGTGGTATAAACACAAATATTTGTATGATAATCCATAGTTACTTGAGGGACTGGTTATGAAACCTTGCCATGAAAACAATGGTGCTGCAGTTCTATGTTGGATGGGCCGCGACCGTGCACAATCCTTTGTTTTAACGCTCACACCACAGTTGAACATCTTAACAAAAACATTTCGATTGGTCAGTTGCTCCAACACGTTCCAAATTCTTTTGTTGTTTGTACAGGGTCAAGGCCAAAAAGGCAAACAAAAACATAAAACAAAGACGTTTGTCAGGTTTTATAACGGTAAACCATTGCCTTCAATTAACTATGGATAATCCAATACACAAGTTAATTTTGTTTTTATTTTTGAGTGATGCACTGATGTTTTTTTAAAACTGAAATTCATTTTATTTCTGTCCTGCAAGCAGCAATAAATGCTCCTCTGAATTTGCTTCAAAGCGGAAATTCTTACCGAAGCGACAATGTAAAGGTTACGCACTCAACATGGTTTGCACGTTGTAAATCTCGTATTCTAAAACGTCTTCCAAAATTCATCAAAACAGTTTTAACTGAGCCAGTTTCTCTCAGTGTGCACCGACAGAAAAGGCGCAGATTTTGAGTCCTTTCTGAAATAAAATCAAATTTTGCGAGTCATCTGTTTCCGAATATCATGCCAATGGAATTTGTTTGTTTATTGGCAAATTTGCGTTGTTGGTGTAATGACAAAACATACCCTTCTGGGGAGAGGTATCACCATTCAGGGGAGGGGTGTATTACCATTCAGGGGAGGGGTGTATCTCCATTCAGGGGAGGGGTGTATTACCATTCAGGGGAGGTGTGTATAACCATTCAGGGGAGGGGTGTATCTCCATTCAGGGGAGGGGTGTATCACCATTCAGGGAGGGGGTGTATCTCCATTCAGGGGAGGTCTGTATCTCCATTCAGGGGAGGTGTGTATAACCATTCAGGGGAGGGGTGTATCTCCATTCAGGGGAGGGGTGTATCACCATTCAGGGAAGGGGTGTATCTCCATTCAGGGGAGGTGTGTATCTCCATTCAGGGGAGGGGTGTATCACCATTCAAGGGAGGGGTGTATCTCCATTCAGGGGAGGGGTGTATCTCCATTCAGGGGAGGTGTGTATCACCATTCAGGGGAGGTGTGTATCACCATTCAGGGGAGGTGTGTATAACCATTCAGGGGAGGTGTGTATCACCATTCAGGGGAGGTGTGTGTAACCATTCAGGAGAGGGGTGTTTCTCCATTCAAGGGAGGGGTGTATCTCCATTCAGGGGAGGGGTGTATCACCATTCAGGGAAGGGGTGTATCTCCATTCAGGGGAGGGGTGTATCTCCATTCAGGGGAGGTGTGTATCACCATTCAGGGGAGGTGTGTATCACCATTCAGGGGAGGTGTGTATCACCATTCAGGGGAGGTGTGTATAACCATTCAGGGGAGGGGTGTATCTCCATTCAGGGGAGGGGTGTATCACCATTCAGGGAAGGGGTGTATCTCCATTCAGGGGAGGTGTGTATCTCCATTCAGGGGAGGGGTGTATCACCATTCAAGGGAGGGGTGTATCTCCATTCAGGGGAGGGGTGTATCTCCATTCAGGGGAGGTGTGTATCACCATTCAGGGGAGGTGTGTATCACCATTCAGGGGAGGTGTGTATAACCATTCAGGGGAGGTGTGTATCACCATTCAGGGGAGGTGTGTGTAACCATTCAGGGGAGGGGTGTTTCTCCATTCAAGGGAGGGGTGTATCTCCCTTCAGGGGAGGGGTGTATCACCATTCAGGGAAGGGGTGTATCTCCATTCAGGGGAGGTGTGTATCACCATTCAGGGGAGGTGTGTATCACCATTCAGGGGAGGTGTGTATAACCATTCAGGGGAGGGGTGTATCTCCATTCAGGGGAGGGGTGTATCACCATTCAGGGAAGGGGTGTATCTCCATTCAGGGGAGGGGTGTATCTCCATTCAGGGGAGGTGTGTATCACCATTCAGGGGAGGTGTGTATCACCATTCAGGGGAGGTGTGTATAACCATTCAGGGAAGGTGCGTATCACCATTCAGGGGAGGTGTGTGTAACCATTCAGGGGAGGGGTGTTTCTCCATTCAAGGGAGGGGTGTATCTCCATTCAAGGGAGGGGTGTATCTCCATTCAGGGGAGGGGTGTATCACCATTCAGGGGAGGGGTGTATCACCATTCAGGGGAGGTGTGTATAACCATTCAGGGGAGGGGTGTATCTCCATTCAAGTGAGGGGTGTATCACCGTTCAGGGGAGGGGTGTTTCTCCATTCAAGGGAGGAGTGTATCACCATTTAGGGGAGTTGTATTGTGCTATTTGGGGGGAGGGGGTGTATTCTTACCAAAATGTACCATTCAGGGGAGGTGTAGCGTACCAAATTCATGCATTATTTAAAGACTTGCGCTTCAAGTTTCAAATGGAAAGTTTTGTATTTGCACTAATATTAGTGTAAATGCACAGTTGAGGAAAACCTTTATTTGTACGAGGTATAACAGGTTAACAGAAGGTGGAAGATAGGCTATACAAACGTCAAATAGTTTTGCCATGTGACCTCACAAAACAATCATTCTTAGCACAGTTTTATGCATTATCTCAAGAAATGTGGAGTATTTTGTGTTCCTTTAAACATTTGACTTCTTAAACATACATTAGTATTTTGTTTATACTATTATAAACACCTTTCATAATATTATACAAAAGGATTGATTGGTCAGACAGAGGGCCATAAGGTTATTAGTGCTGTGCACTATTTAGTTCTACCCTTAATTACTTAGTCTTGCTAACGTGGTCGTCATAAATTTTGGCAACAATTGTGCACAAAATAGTAGCTCGGATACGCTAACCTCCAAACAAAAGTACCTTGGCAGTTGTAGAAGGTAAAAATCGACGGTTACATATTTGAATGTTGTTTTTTAGTTGATTTGCCTCGTGAGACAAGTCCCGAGTCGTGGATCAAAATGAATGCTGGGCAGAGTGGCTTTTATCGTGTCGACTATGATGTGGAGAATTGGAAGAGACTTCGAGATCAACTTCTTAGAAATCACCAGGTAATTACTTGTCAGTAGATACATCAATGAGGAAAAAAACGCATTAAATAATTACTTAAAGTTTCTACCACGATTATTAAAATGCAAACCGTTTTTAATTTTTTTGCAACATTTTCAATTTGACAAAACAACCTTGATTGTCATTAATTGTTAAGTTGAATGCACTCGATTAAACTCTGTATATTGGCAACTACAGATTCCAAGCGCGGCATATATCAAATCCGAAAACAGCGCGTGATATGGAGGAATCGAGATTTGCGCGAATTGGAGTTTTTTTTGTTTCTTTGTTTTTGTCTTTTTGAATTATTGGTGTTACTATTGTAACGGCCCATTTTACAGTGTGTGCTTAGTGGAAATTGTCCTGCAAACGAATACAGTTGAATAGAAATTGAATGGCATTGTCTTCAAACGCGGGAAAGCGCGTACGAGCTAGTTATGATTGCTTTTGGTCTTGGTTCTAATTGGTTAGAAAGTAGCGCGAATTTTGTTAACCAATCACAGAGCGAGTAAAGCAAAACTCGCAAAGCAAACGCAAAATTACTTTCGACACTCCACTGATAACCGGCCTGATATGCAATAGAATTTGATACAATCAGCAGCCATTATCCGTCCATTCTTGTCTAGCTCAATTCACGTATCACACGCACTACTCGTAACGACTGCTTGCTGTCTGTCTCTTTCTGTGGATAGTTTTGCCCTAGAACTGACCTCTATGATAAGACTTGCTAACGATATTTCAATTTCTTTAGGCCTTATCTGCTGCGGACCGTGCAGGCCTGTTAGATGATGCACTAAACCTGGCACGGTAATTATCTTCTGTTTAGTTTATTGATAACTAGCAAACACAACAACGAAGATCATTAGTGTGTTTTTTAAATACGTCCAAGAATAACTCGGACTCGGGTCTTAGGTGACTCATCTGAAGCTCTGCTGGGCTGGATTGCTGCATGTAGTCATGCATGCTATGTGTCCCGGTACGTACATACTGTTATGCCGCACTTTGATTGAAAACTGTGAGAAAGATGATTTGTCCAAGAAAACAGACGACAGGGTAGAGAACAAGGCAGCCTTCAGCAACAAACCTTCTGAATTTCCAGATGAAATGGTTGACATCATTGCCGGCATACCACTGCCTCCGTTTCAATATTAAAGTGATGCTTTTTCTCGTCTTTGTTACAGAGCCGACATGTTAGAGGACGGGTTGGCTTTGGAACTCACAAAATATTTGAAGAATGAAAAGGAATATGTTCCTTGGATGTCAGCGCTTAACAATTTGGCTTATTTTGCAACGCAGTTTTCTGTTTATGACTCTGTGAACAATGGTGCAAAAGATTATTACACAAAATATAAGGTAATACTCAGCAGTTAAAATATGAACAAGTCTAAGACCATACTCGGTTGTTAAAGCTGTTATGTGGTGTCCTCAATCTCTAAATGCCTTTGCTTCCTTATACATCTTCATTTTGTCAAATTGTTTAGCTGCTTCCCGGAACTGGAAAAAAAAATGAAATTTTCCGTGGGAAAAGTGTCAAGTGTAAAAATAACAGTTTTACAAAATTATATAGTTGACATGGGTTATTCTATAAATTGGCCAATGACTGCTCTTTGGACCCCCTTCTGCATCTTATTGTAGCGGGCCCTTTTTCAAGAAGGGGGGCCCCAGAATAAACATATAAGAATTTCTTTGTACAGTCTTTTCAGAAGCAACTCAAGAAAGTGCAGAATAAGAACACAGAAACAAACGAAGAAGAGAAAGACAATTGAAACACTAAGAGGCTATAAATTTCGAAGTATGGAGCGGCGGTCAGATCAATCTTATCGTCAGTGATGTTTTCGAAATTTACGGCTTTATTTCAGAAAATAAGGATTTATCCTTGGGCACAATTTTGTGCGCCTCATTTGCCGCGCCGACGTAAATCTTAAGCGGCATTTTTTTTCAAATTGCGGAAATCCTGCAAAGCCCCGCTCTGGAATAAACCCTGGTTGTCACTGAAGTCAGTCATACACGCTGTTATTATCGCTCGGCCAGCCAAGTAATTTTTCTTTTCCGCCATTTTTGGTTTCGTTTTCTTCAGAGATACATCTATTACCTGGTGAAGGACATTGCCACTGAGTTGGGCTGGGAGGAAGGACAACACGATCCGCATTTGAAGAAGTAATGGTTTGGATTAATTTAAATGACCTGAAAACTTAACATTCAGTCCAAGTTAGCTCAGCCAGTGACTAAAATATATCTATATCCGTCCATTATGGATGGATTCTTTTGCCAAAGAGTGGCATTTCTTCATTTTTCATTTCTTTTTGTTCTGTACTCATTAGTAAAATGGTAAAACGTTTTTTCTTTCTCTGGTAGATACCTTCGAGCAGCTGTGTTTCATTTAGCTGCCAATTACGAAAGTGATGTTCCAGAGAATGAGCGCAGAGGATTCGAATCCCAATTGTTAACATTATTTGAAGCCTGGTTGGAAAATTCGAGCCATTCGTAAGTGTCTCTTCTTTGCTTTGTATGAAATAAGATGTGGGGTGAGGCAGCTTGAAATTCTCCCCTGTTTTGTCCTGTAAGATGCAAGAAAAGCTACAGCAACGGCGACAACCATAGCATCAACCAAAACAACAACAAAGACGGCAGTTGTGTTCTGAAAGTGAAATTCATTTGAAATCAGTTGAATGTGTTTGTTGCTTGCAATGACATTGAAGGTTGTCAAACCAATACATTGTTTTTTTTTTTTTTTTTTTTTTGTGATTTAGCAACTGTTGTCATTGGTGATTATGCCATAAATGTTGTCTGCAGGTGGCTGAGCGATTAAACGTGTTTTGTAGTGTAGTCTAGTAATGCCGCGGAAACGTTAGGTACGTTTGCATCACACTTGAAAAAAGATACGATACGATACGAAACTATACGATACGATTCCATGCGATACATATATCTTATTCGATGGTTTTACATAATGTATAATATGCGCGGATATTTTGCAAGGAGCGTAGTATTTTGAAGCGAGGAAAAATACGAGCAATGAGCAAAATGTCCGCGCGTATTATGTGTAAAACCATATTTAAAACTATCGAAAAGAAGATTTATTTTTCCACTACAAAAAATGTTTGTTATTTTAGCTTTTCTATTCTAGAAATAGTGTTGAAATACACTCGGCTTTATGTCTCTGTCCATCAGTTTCGGCGCGTGCGAATGACGTAAACAAATCAGAAAGCCAGTGAAATGTCTTCGTCCGTATTCGGTCTGTTGTAAACCGGTCAAACCGGGACATTACAGTGCATTACGGTCTTATAGTTTGCGCTTTCTCTTGACCTTATTTGGTGAAATGACATAACAGGGGAATGACAAAGTACGATAATCACGTTGAGATCCTTTAACTGTGAGTTACTTTTACTTTTTTAATCAATTTGGTATAAATCGTCTGAGTTGGTGGAAATAGGTCCATAACTTGGTTGTCTGTGATTCAGTTGTATCACAGACTGTTATGTAACACGTGCTGGAATGAATTTTTGAATTATATTGAAATGTTTTACTACCACTCATTCGGTTACCATAGACCTGTTACATGAACAAGGCCTGTGAAGCTGGCTGGAATGAATAATTTAATTAGAATTCTATTGTGTACCAGTTAAGCCGGTGACACACCTGGCGATACTATACGCTGATAGCGGCGATCGGCGGGTAAAATTGCCGATATCTGGCATGTCAGATATCGGCGATTCAATTCGCCGGCGTTCGCCAAGTTTGCCCCTTCCCGCGATTTTCCACGCTCATCGCTGCGAATCGCCAATCAATAAGGATGGGCCAGTTTATCAGATTACTTTTCAAAATGGTAGATAGCGGTGGTAAGATGGAGCCAGGGAACAAGCTTGAAATGCCACATCGTCGCGATCGACGAAAAAATCGACAAGTGTGCCCGCATCAATCAGTGGCGAAAATCGCTTGCGATCAAATTCGCCGAGATCGGCGTATAAAATCGCCAAGTGTGTCGCCGGCTTTACCTGAACAAGGCTTGTGTAGCTGTCTGGAATGAATATTTTAATTAGAATTAGGAACTTAGGAACTTTATTTTACGTGGCACTACACTTAGCTAAAAACTACTTTACAGGAATCCCACAAATAAACAGATAAAATCACAAAAACAAAAAGAAAGAAAAATTAGCTAACAATCTAAAATCTAAAAATTTGAAAATTTAAAATATCTAGGAAATCTAATCATTCATGTATCAATACATGCATGTGTAATTACAAATTAAAATTTACAATTTAAAAAGCTAACCACGATAATAACAATTTTAAAATGCTTCTTAAAAACTCCCTTGTGCCGGCCATGGCGCGAATCGAGTCCGGCAGCGCATACCATGTCTTTGCAGCGAAGTACGAAAAGACCTAAGACCATGCTTGGTGTTTCTTACTTTGGGCAATGAGAGCATGTTTGTGCCCCTTAAGTTGTATTTTGTGTCCTTTACTTTGAGTAAGTTTGCAATGGGGGTCGGTGCCCTCTCCTGGAAGCAACTATTTATTGTGATCAACATGTCCTGGATACGACGTCCCTCTAGTGTGCTATGCAAACCAATCCAACTTAGCAGTCTATCGTAAGAGTTATTCTTATCCTTATATACAAGTCTAAGTGCCCGTTCGTTTACTCTCTCCAATTTCTTGGTGTTCCTGGCTCCACAATGGTGCCATATCTGGCGACAATAATCGAAATGCGGTAAAATAAAGGCACGATACAGTGCTTCCTTGGTTTTGCAAGGTAGAACATTCTTAAGCCTATTTAAGGCATTAACTTGTCCTCCGACCTATAGGCAAATAGATGCGACATGAGAATCGAATTTCAGCTTATTATCTAATGTTACGCCTAGTAGCTGTATCTCACTGGAAACAGGTATGGGCTTTTCTTCGCATTTTATATCGAAATCGTAAGCCGTGTTTCCCAGCACCAGAGCCTGATATTTATCCGGATTTGCTATCATGCCATTTTGTTGAAACCACTGTGTAGTGTTAGTGTTATAATTCTATTGTTTACCTGTTTCATGAATAAGGCCTGTGTAGCTGGTTAGAATAAATATTTTAATTAGAATTCCTGTTACGTCCTTCATCCTTTTTTCCTTCTGTGAATTCTAGGATCCCACCCAACTTACGTAGTGCTGTTTACTCGATTGGTATTAAGAGGGCTAGTGGAAGTACATGGAACAAGGTGTTCCACAGATTCCAGACTGAGCAAGGTCCATCAGAAAAGAGGAAGCTAATGTATGCCCTGACCAACACTCAAAACCCAGCAATTCTAGAAAGGTAAAGAGCATTTGTTCTTTGCATGAAATGTTAGATGTAAACTGGGTGCGCTGTCAAAGCCTTTATGTTTTAAAATCGTTATCAATCATCGTTCTTGTTGTCTAACTATTTTCTTCAGCCTCCTGTATTACTCACTGGATGAAAACATGATTCGATCCCAGGACAGTGT
>NW_028145718.1:415000-445000 GCF_977016875.1 Pavona decussata
GATATGACAAAGAATCTTTTGATTTCACTCGTTCTTTTATCGTTTATCTTGTACTGTAAATATGACAAACAATCTTGATTTCACTCGTTCTTTTTTCGTTTATCTTGTACTGTAGATATGGCAAAGAATCTTGATTTCACTCGTTCTTTTTTCGTTTATCTTGTACTGTAGATATGACAAAGAATCTTGATTTCACTCGTTCTTTTATCGTTTATCTTGTACTGTAGATATGGCAAAGAATCTTGATTTCACTCGTTCTTTTTTTGTTTATCTTGTACTGTAGATATGACAAAGAATCTTGATTTCACTCGTTCTTCTTCCGTTTATCTTGTAGATATGGCGAAGGATCTTTTGATTTCAGTCGTCTCATCAAGGCCAACACCGCTCATTTCAACACACATGAAATGAGAAACGACGTAAGTAATAACAACAGCGAGAGTTTTGAATTTTGAACCTCTGAGACCAGCAAGTAACCATAGTTACTGTTATTTGTTCATCAGTGATATGCACTGTTTCAAATGACATTCTCAAACTCATTAATAATTCATCAAGAGAAAACAAAGAAAATCACTACCGTGACCGTGGTTTGGATATGTGATCCTAATTACAATAAAATTTTGCCAACTTTAGCCTTGAATTTCTCCTAGAATTATTGATCATTTGAGAAGCCATATCAAACACTCGAAAGTGTGTTTCATCAGATATCCAAAAACCTCGAAGTCGTTTAAAAAAACTCGGCTGCGCCTCGTTTTTTCAACCTACTTCTCAGTGTTTGGATATCTGATGAAACACACCTTCTCGTGTTTGATATATTACATCAACAGGAGGAGCTATAATATGTTATTATACAACGTTATCCCGTTGTTTTGCAAATGTGTGATACGATACGATACGATAACTTTATTTAGACACGATAATTCCATCAGCTACGTAAATATCATTGTGAGCTAACGATTCACGTAGGCAAGAGTCAGCCTTCTTATCTAACACCAGTTTCAGTTCTTGAGCCTTGAACTTGCGCGAAAGGAATTCTTACTCTAACTGCTTGCAATTTAACAGAAAAATCTGTAGGGGTATTTTTAAGATACCTCGATGTAGGGCATGTAGGAACTTTTTCACTGATCGGGCTTTATTTTAACCTTTTTCAAACATAAATGTCTTAAAAATCAGAGCACCCGTGAAGCTCAATATGCATTTAGAATGTTTTGCTATGAGAAAAGACCTTTTAACAGAGAACAGTGTCATGTTTTATTGTGCCAGAGATATTGGTAAAAAATGCGGGAATAAACAAAATCACCCCATAAAAAAATCATTCATTACTTACTTGAAAACGCTCTTACTGATTTTTTTCGAATTTCGCCAGCAAGTTGTGTAGATTGAGTCATTTAAATACCTTAATTACATCCATTTTGAAATCACTGGTGATCCTTGGAATGTGATTGGTCCAAAATGGTGCAATGTATTCCCAAATTGCACCATTTTTTGCTCTAAATTGCATCCTTTCTGTAGCCCATCAAAATGGAAATGAAGTAACACAAATAGAATGTTAATATTGACAATGATACTCTGTGATTTCAAAATGGATGTAATTAAGTGGTAATTGAACTTCGTGTCGTGCAATTTTGGTCTGAAATCATACCTGTGATTTCAAATCAAACTCGCGCTGCGCGCTCGTGATTTTGAAATCACGCGTATGATTTCAGACCAAATTGCACTCCATTCAGTTCAATTACAAATATTTATTACACCCATTTTGAAATCACTGGTGATCCTTGCAATCTGATTGGCTCTCAACAGTGCGATTTATTCCCAAATTGCACCATTTTTTGCTCAAAATCGCATCCTTTCTTTAGCCCATCAAAACGGAAATGAAGTAACAATAGAGGATAGAATAGAATATTAATATTGACAATGATACTCTGATTTCAAAATAGGTGTAATTAAAAGGGAATCGAGCTTTGTGTCGTGTAATTTGGGTCTAAAATCATACTTCTGATTTCAAATCAAACTCGCGCTGCGCGCTCGTTCGATTTTGAAATCACGGGTATGATTTCAGACCAAATTGCACTGCACTCAGTTTAATTACCATTATAAAGTTTCGTCATGAAGTGTCTGACTAGATTTCGAGAAAATCGACAATGTGTAAAATGGGAAGCAATGCGCTACTGTTGGTATGGTAATAGTTGTTGCTTGGAAACCGATGAAAAAATTAACTTTGATCACATATTGAAATAATGGTGTAGTATGAAGGAGATCAAAGTTTATCTTCTCTATGAGATTGTAATTTCAATACTTTCCTTAAGTTTAGAGAAATTTCTGCGAGCCTCGTAAAAATCATTCAAGGAAGTCGCTTGCCGTAATTCTAGGGGTTAACTGTTCCACAACTGAGCTTCACTGTATGAGAAACTTTTCTTCAAATAATCAGTGCGAGGTTGTGGAAAAGTTGTGTGTTTTCAGTATTCCTTAAATGATAAGAATTCAGATTGTCGCAGAAAACAAAACATGGTGTTAAATATTCTGGTGTCATCCCATTTAAATTTTATACATCATTGTGAAGTTTCTTTTGTCCGTAGGTTGCACATTTCTTTGCCGGAGTAGACCAGGGTTCAGGGCAACTGGCTGTAAAGCAAAGCTTGGAAAGTATAGATGCTAATATAAGATGGATCAGTCATCATGGCCACAAAGTCCACCACTGGATTGGACAATTTCTCGAAACAATACCACCGGTCACCGTGAGGAGGACTTACTATGATGAGACGTTTGAAAAATATGGGCGACCTTAATAACTGAATTGCGTCCTTGTCACTTTTATTTTGTGTTTTATCTTTCTCAGTACTTAAAGTCTGGTTTACATGAAATCGTCCGAATATTCCACATCACCAAGGTCGTTTCAGGATTTAACCGATCGGAGTAAATCTACGGAAACACTTCTGACACGATCACAAATGATCTTGGAGATAGTGCTAACTTTTACGATCACGTTAATAGAACTCTTTATTTGGTTTTTCGGAACGATCTCAAACAAAAGCGAATTTGAGTGGAAGCGATTGACACTAACAAGCGATCGATAGCTATACACTAAACGTTCCCGTCTTATTTACAAAATGGCGGCCCTAGCTTGTTTTCATATGAGGTCATGGAAACCAGACTTCGAGCTTAGTCGCGCTGTTTTAACTTTCACAATCTGTAACTTGTCTTGACATGAAATGACACCCGATACGTTCGCTTCGAAACAGCACAAGAAAGCTGAGCCCGAGTATCATAAGAGATCATATGAAGGTAACACGAATTGTTATAGTTAATTGATAAATATTGAACAAAAATATAAAACGAACAGCAACAAAGGTGAATTTCAGGTCAATTCAGACCAGATTGTGTTCCATAATGCTCATGAATACTTTTAACGTTTAATGTGATCATGATTTTTGTTTTTTCTTTACAATGGATTTGGAGTTCATATGATTTATCCAAAATAGCGTTCCAAAGTTTGTTTCTATTTTGAAATTATTTTGTGTAGACTTCAGTGAAGTGATTTGCACCATAGCCATAGACAAACCTCAACGCCAGGGTTTGAAAGTTAAAAGGAAAAAAATTAATTTGATGATGTCAAATAACTGTATGTATACCGGTAAATGTTCGAATAAGCGCCCCGGGGCTTATTTCATATTAAGGATTAGACAGGAAACGCTTATTTGATTTGACTCAATTCTTGGCCAGATGCACATTTATTCCAGAATACATTTGCACGTAAACGGCAGTGAAGCGGAATCGTGGAACGCTTCTTACGTGCACTTCGTGAGATACTTAGTACTTGGAAGAAACGAAACTGTTTTCTTCTATTCTAATGATGTACTGAAATGACGTCTGACAAACATTACCAACACCCCCCCCCCCCCCCTAACCTTCGTTGTGTCTACACTCACCCCCGTGTGGGGAAGGAAAGGGGACGCCTATTGGAGAAGAGGCGCTTATATTAAAATTGGCCGTAGCGTGGAGGGGGTGCTTATTCGAGGATTTGCCGTAATTAAGGAATTTATTTGAGCATGATACTTATTCACTCGGTAATCAAATGAGTATTTGAAATAATACTAAGCTACTCAAAAGAAAACAATTTTCTTTAATGTTTTATCAGTAATAAGTTTCTTTTTATTTTTGATATGTTTTTCAACACTGCAAAGAAATCGAGGAATTTATTTTAACCTGTCTGTTTTAAGGGTGACTTGGCAGTATAAGAATATTTATTGTAACACACAATTAAATGGGGACACTTTAATTACAGTGAATTCAGGGTTCACACGGTCATTTAAAGTCGTCAGTGGAATTTGACATTTGCATTCCAGGCCTGAACATGTCATGGAAGGTAAAAAATTTGTTTGGGTCATGGAAAAGTCGTTTCAGATTTTTCCCCAAATTGTTTTTAGCTGATGGTTGAAAAGTAAAGAAATTTAAGGAACTTTGTGTCAAGCATCAAACGTTCAGACAGTGGAGCATTTCACTCAAATTGCTTTCACCAACTTTCTTTTCAGCGGTTCACTACGGCGGTCAATTTTGAGGTCATGGAATTTTTTGGCCAGTTTCTGTGTGAACCCGGAAATTAATGGGTTGTTATGTGATTGCGGTCGCAATTACTTGGTTTAGTTTGTAATAAGAACACTTTGCTTTACTGCACTGGCTGCGGATCATGTAAAGCAGATTAATGTAACGCTGCAATATTCAAGTGTTTAAGTACAAGGAATTATTTGTTTCTTTGAAGCACAAGTTAAGTAAGGTACTGAATAGTGTGACACTAAGTGTGTTTTGTTAACTGGGTGTATGGTCTTGCAGGTGTATTTTGCATGTTTATCCGTTTTACTTCTGTCCTGCCTTGTTCCAAGTCGTCGTCACAAGGGCTTGCTATCAAGAAACTCGAATGCTTCGCGCGGTACACTCTCCTGAGGAGCTTCGTGTTGTTTTGACGCGTGGAACAAGGCAACCTTTTCAAAGTAAAATAGCTGTAACTTAACCTTGTAAACGGATTAAGAAGATCCAGTTTAACTGGACTTACTGGTAAACCTAATTTTAATTTCTATGTAGTCCAAGGGGGAATAAATTTACTTACTGAACACCACTGTTGCTGTACTTGTATTACTCAGGACCATCAGTTACTCCCCACACGTGCAAATCACAGTCGACGGACAAAACGTTCAGAACTCGCTTAAACTTCTTTTGAATTCTCTATACAATGATGAGTTGGAGAACACGGTCTCACACCTTTTAATAAACATTAATGGTGGAGAGGGGACGGGGCATGGGGTGGCGGCAAAAATGGCTGACATCGGAAACAAATTTCTAGCCTCATCAAAGTTCTCAGTCCTGTATGTTGAACTTACACGCGAATTTTGAAAGTTGCATGCAAGGTAGAATTTAGTTTCCAAAGGAAGGACCACATGCAACGTAAGCCTCGAAGGCTAGATTATTTACAGGTGAGGACTTTTCGGGCCACGAAAGCGATGTGATAGTCAGGCTCTTTGAGATCTCTTTTGGCATTGAAAACAGCAACTGGAATGCTTAGTCACATTGCACGAAACCCGGGCAGCACGAGGTGAATTTGGCCGAACTGTCGGTCAAACATGATTCCTGTGCGCACCTGGTCAACCTTGTTGTGAACAATGTTTTCTTGTCATGCAATTAAAAAAGAGCATCGTTCCTGTCTCCAATTAAGTATGATGGAATTTGGCGGGATAAAATTAAGGACTAAGGGGCTGTTTACATGAACGGAGGAAGATCCTAGCCGGGCGAAACAACTTTTCGTTTGGTTTACATGCAGAAATTTCGGTCGGGGTGGCCAGACTGAAATAGACCATTGTCACGCGGGACCATGTTGAGTCTCAGGAGAATAAAAAGCTTTGTTTTCGCACGGCAAGCCTCGCCCAGACGCGAATTCAGTGCGAGGCTTGCCGTACAAAGACAGAGCTTCTTATTCTCCTCAGACTCAACATGGCCGCCCAGTGACAAATGTCTATTTCTGCCTTTTGCAGTTGAACGCCCGGCTACCTCAATGTTTGTTTTTTTTTCCTAGTAGTAAGATCTTCCGAGCGAAGGTAGTTTACATGGTGCCAGGATCAGTCTTATCTCTCGGCTAGGAAGATCCTAGCGCTAGGATGGCCTCTTGGATTTGACAAGTGAATAAACAAAACAGTTTACGACCAAGCGAGTTCAACAGGCACGAGTTTCGGTTTTCTGATCTGAAATACTGAACCTAGACAAATGTTTTCTATGTTGGCTTTTGTCATGATTTTTTTATTTCGTTTTAAAACAACGAAAGAAAATTAAACAAAATAATTTTCCTCCCTGACAATTGTTGCAAACATTGGACTTCAAGACCGCTTTGTTGAACTGTCAATTTCAATTCAGTTTTATTTTTTCAAAATTACAGTAAAATAATTGATTATGTAAATTAATATTATATAAAATATTGAAATCTGCAATTGCAATTATATCCAACTTTCACCAAGTAGCATTTGGCGTCAAATATCGCTTATTTCGTAGGATCTCGTTGATAAGGTGCTCCAAGAATCCGGCTGACCTCATGTCGAGTCCTACCTTGCATGTGATCCTCTTCAGGAGATAAACTACAAAGGGAAAACCTCATTTATCTCCTTTTCACTTGGATTTGTGAATGAACGGCTATTATTAGTGTCCTTTGTTTTGGCTCATACCCAGTTCCGGTCCGTGGTCCTCATTTCATAGGCAGTCTGTACTGCGAGTTGTGCATTTACTCCCAAAAACAACGCATCGTGGTTTGTGTCTTTTGTGAATAACTCAGCATATATCGTCTGGTATTCAAGTTCGACATGTATCAAGTTTTTGGCTCGTTCTTTTGCGTCTTTCTATCGATTGTTCTTTTGGAAAGTTCATCAGTGATAGCGGAATTTGATGTGTCATCACGGCCCAAGACGCTAAATCATAAGAATTCTGATGAGGATGGCAAATTTCCCTGGCATAGTTTACGACTTCCTCAGACTTTATTTCCGAGTAATTATAAAATTACTTTGCAAACTGATCTGAAGTTATTTCGCGTAAACGGAAGGGTAAGCATACGAGTTAATTGTGCGCATACTACAAACAAGGTTATTGTGCATTTGAGAGAGATGAACGTTACTAAGACAGAGGTATTTGAAAAGAAACAAGACAACGATGTTCCTGAAGGAGTGCTAGAAATTAAGAAAGATGAAGAAATGATTGAAAGAGAATATCGAACACACAGAGCTACCAAACTGCATGTGACAAGGACGATGCAAAATGAGACTCTGGAAATGTTCCTTATTGAAGTGAATAAGAATCTTACTCCACAACAAATCTACGAGATTTACATCGAATTTGAATATCCGCTAACAGATGATCTCCTTGGATTCTACAGAAGTTCTTACACCACTGAGAGCGGAGAAAAGAGGTGAGTACAGAGTAAAGGAGCAATGTTAAAGTTAACTAAATAATCAGCTGTTGTTGACCCTCACTGAAATTGCAAATTATAGATAAATTTACATTCACACTTTAAGACCATATCCTTAATTTAATGGAAAACAACCGTACGGCGTGTGAATATTAAAATAAAAGAAATGGTTTAAACCCTTCTGTTTTGTGGCAGCGTCTACATAAGCCATGGAATATGACGTGGAATATGGAATATGAAAAGACTGTTCAAGAACTTTCCTCCCGGATGAATGTTTTCTTTGATTATGAAGAAAATCAGGCAGTTAAAGTGACAAATAAATTTATGAATTGGGCGAGAAAAATGCCGAAAATGACATCTTTATTTTGTAGAACTGTTTCATGCTGTTTACGTCCAGAGAGAAAGGAAGATCTTAGCTTTGAGAGCGATCGAAATTTAGCGATTCCCGGTTGAGTGGAGACTGCAATTTTTACATGTCATTATTGACTTGTTTAAAGACATTATTTAAGCTATTGCATAGTTTACTTGAAGTATTGTCGCTCCGACACACGCATGAATACGCATCAGTAAAATCCCACGGGGTCAGCCTATTGTTTTGTTTGGAACAGGGGCTTAGCTTAAAGAAACTATAGAGCTGTGAAATAACGGAAGGAATATTTGGTTTTAACAACGCTCGAAACGTCAGGTCTAGAATGTTAAAACGCAGCTGATAAAACCAAATATTTGGATTATTTTGTCACTCTGTTGGGGCGATGATCACGAGTCACCACGTGACCAGCTGACCGCCGCCAAAGGTGATGATTTTTTAAAAGCCAATTAACCATGGTAACCACTTGTTATTGCCCTAGTTTATTTCCACAGCTGTTATATTCACTTTTTTCAACTAACACTAAACCAATTCATCCCCAAGTCACGTCTCTGTCTCTGGTGTGGTTTCCCTTCCTAAACTGATTCAGCCAGGGTTCCCCTGGAAGCAAGGTAAAGGTTACTGAGGTAGCCGACAAATAAAGATCTCGCTAATGAAATGTAATATTCATCCTGTCACGAGCATGGAACATGATGAATCATGATGCTGCATAACGATCTGTTTTCATTAACCCTACTTTCATGGCATAATTCATATTTTTTGTTTCCTATATGCCCATTATACGATTGCATTCCGACCGTGCAGTTTGTAATGGGATCTGGGCCCGGTTGCATAAAGAATCTTAAGATAAGTGGGAGTTTTCTTGAATGACTCGTTTGAAAGAGGTTTACTGAGGATCATGGGAAATAGAAAGAGAGTGCAAGAAAATCCTTCGGAGGGCTGGAAACGAGACCATAGAAAACTCCACTTTTGATAAGACGCTTTATGAACCTAGCCCTGAAGGCCTAGACTGTCAGTTAACTTGCCGCGCCCAGAGCTCTTTTATCTGATAAACACCGAAACCGCTAATCGGAACAGAACAGAAGTTAAGGAAAGCGACGTTCACCCTGTTAACCTCGTTTGAAGGCCAATCTGATCAGGAAAATGAGTAGTAAAGCTAATGTTTTTTATTTTCAGATATTTAGCCGCCACATTTTTTGAGCCTAATGACGCTCGCAAGGCTTTTCCTTGCTTTGATGAGCCTGCAATGAAGGCAACATTTACAATTACCATAATTAGGCAAGGAGAGTACAGGGCTCTGTCCAATATGCCCATTGTCAAAACGGTAAGCTATAAGAATGCTCTTAAACCCTAAAGGTTGATGTAAACTACGGCTAGCCAGACCACCGGACTGGATTCCGGCCGAATCACAACTTTGAGTTGCGTGAAAATCATTGTGAATGGTCAACTTGGAGTAATTCTCTGGAAGGTTTCTGAGAGAGTGGCCAATTTATGCTAGAGGACGCATTAATCGTCTGGACGAACTTGGGAAAAACATTTGTTATTCGTCTGGTTATTCGTCTCTAGTAACACTGTCTAGTCAGTATAAAGACGGGCACAAGACGCATTATCCGTCTGGACGAACTATCTTCCGTTGTGCGTCATTCAAGACGTACAATGGAAGATAGTTCGTCCAGACGGATAATGTGTCTTGTGCCCGTCTTTATACTAGAGAAGAATAACCCTACGAATAACGAATATTTTCCCAAGTTCGTCCTGACGGATAATGCGTCCTCTAGCATAAAAACGGCCAATGAGATCACAACTCTACTGATATAACAACCACAAATGAATAGGATTTGCTGAGTGCTGGGAAACGCGTAGAAGGTAGAATTCATTGTAGTCTTGAGCTTTAGGGAATTTTGAGCTTTTATCTCTGGCAGAGGTGTGGTTTGGCTAATGGCAATAACGAATCGAAGTAAGACGTAACAATCTCTCTCCTGCGGAGCCACATTTAACGCAATAGAGTCCCATAGTGGAAGTGGAAATTCCCAAAATTATTATTTAATTTCAAAATTCTGTAATGAAGAATAAAAAAAGTGCTAATGATTAATACCTTTCATTTCAATACTCCCACAATAAATAACAACTTTATTGATGCTTTTTTTTCTCTTCAATAAAGGTTCAAATTGGAGACGATTTGTACGCGGATCACTTCGAGGAATCAGTCAAAATGAGCACGTACTTAGTGGCGTTTGTAGTGAGTGACTTTCAATACATGGAAAAAAACACAACCAGGGGCATCAAGGTAACAAAGGCCCTGTTCAGACTTACCGGGCATGTCATTCGTTTTTGGTTTTATATTTCATGAATTTTCTAAATCTTTTATCATTTTCCAGTCTCAATTTTTTTATATTTGTCTCCCAGGTTCGAATTTGGGCCCCTCCTCCACAGCTCTCACAGGGAGCCTATGCTTTGGACATCGCTGTAAAAACTCTTTCAAATTACGAGAATTTTTTCAAGACAAACTTTCCTCTTCCTAAGCAAGGTAAGGAGCTTATGCTACAATTTAACTGAGGCAAGGCAAGCAACATACATCAATATTTCTGAAATAAAATCATTCGTCCATCAGTGAAATTCACTCTTTAATTTTTTCTTCACTCCTTCGCGCCTTCCTTAAGAAATTCAATGTAGTAGAGAATCATTAATTATAGGTGACGCAACAATCAGGCGTAAAAAGGGACAAACACATCCAATCTTTTGGAAATCACTTTATGATGGCTGAATATGGCCTAATTAATCTTCTTTTAGTAATTCAACAACAGACAACTCGTACAACTCAGGATAACTGAAACATGCTCTCTACGTAGGAAAGAAACAAAGAAAGAGATTGAAAGGTTTGGCTTCCCGGATAACTAGAAAAAAAAGAATGGTACAGAGATTGTTTCACAATAGAAGGTGCGGCCAATCCTTTAAAAGAAAGCTACTGAGAAAATATGACAGTACGTTCTGTGTGATCTATTTTGGAACTACTACCAGTATGAAAAACCAAACGTTTAGTGTCGTTAGGTGATGTGATTTAAAATTTGTGACCAGTCCTGCTCTCAGGAAAGAAAAAAGGCGTTCACGTGTCTGTATAAATGGTCATAAACAGACCATGTATTATGGCATTAATATTTTCTGCTACTTGTGTACATAATAATAATAATAATAATAATAATAATAATAATAATAATAATAATAATAATAATAATAATAATAATAATAATAATAATAATAATAATAATGTTGGATCTAACACCCGATTGTTATAGTGGCCTCAATTAGTATTCCCTTGGGCCTGTTTTTGCGCGGGAATTTAGGTTAATAACTTGCATTTTGCAAGTGACACTTTGTTGAAATGACATTTTCTGTTCATTTTACGTTGAACTTTCAACGAGACGCGCTTCGCGTAGCTATCCGCAGTTACTGCAGTCTGCTAGCAATTTCCTCTGGAAGTTTCGTCTAAACGCGCCACAACAATGTAAGTGTGCTGTATTTTCGATCGGTTTTATCAGTTTGTTTACCTTATAGTTGGTACATTTTGTAAGTTGACTTTGTTTGTATGTTTCAGTTTAAACCTTCTTCGCCTCGTCAGTAACACTGTTAAGCTACCATGTTCAGCCCTCCCGGGCAGTCGACAAAGTGAAGAGAGTTTAGAATAAATTGCGTGAATAGAAGTGTTTGCCTCTGGCGGTTACAAATAATAATAATAATAATAATAATATTTAATACTTGTATTGCGCTATTGCGCTTTTTTACATTACTGGCATTACCATCTTTTCAACTATTACGACTCAACAAAATAAAACAAAACAAATATAACTAGCAAACAAACAAAGAAGCAAGTAAAAAAAAAAAAAACTCGTTAATGGCAGTAAGTTAAAAAATAAGAGCGTAAATATCGCAGAGTGAATCACCCTTAACTTACCTGTTTTTCCTGATTGTTGTTTTTGTATGAGGCTTGAACCTCGTTCTGTTTATTTCGGTGACCATTAATTCATAAATCTCAAGGAAGAGTCCCTAATTTCTCTTTCAATTTTTGTTGCCTCTCTGCAGACCTAGTTGCCTTTCCTGACTTTAGTACAGGTGCTGAAGAAAACTGGGGTCTGATCGGATTTTCCGCTGCAATGGTTCTTTATGATCCTGTCAAGACATCGGATGACCTTCAACAAGCAGTGTGTGAGACTGTCACACATGAACTAGCTCATCAGGTCAGCCAAATATCAGGACAGAAAACAAAAAAACTGCGCAATGAAGGCTATAACTTGACAGCTAGTTTGAAAGGCAGAAAGATATCAATAGACTCTACAAAATCGAACAAAGGAAGAAATGAAACGCGTAAATACCGTAAGCGGGCAATAAGGTTTTCAGCTCGTTCACGTTAATTTAACAAACGTTTTCCACTTTTCTCGTGTACATGTGAATTTTAAGGGAATAGTATTTGGCGAAACTTAAGGCTGGTTTCCATATGATCGCGGATCGCAGATCGCAGATCGCAATAAGGTCTGCGATCGTCTGCGATCGTCTTCGATCATATGGAAACATACTTCTGCGATCACGATCGCAGACGATCGCAGAAGATAGAACATAAAGGCTGGTTTCCATATGATCGCGGATCGCAGATCGCAGATCGCAATAAGGTCTGCGATCGTCTGCGATCATATGGAAACATACTTCTGCGATCGTCTGCGATCCTGCGATCGTGATCGCAGACGATCGCAGAGGATAGAACCATGTTCTATCTCCTGCGATCGTCTGCGATCCCCTGCCATATGGAAACCAAAGTTTTGCGATCCGCGATCGAAACGCATCCCATAATATTTCGGGTTCTCTCCCACGATTCAACGCTCATGTGTTCGATTGTAGGAACGGTCTACGTAGCAACAATCATTTCGTTGTCATTTTGAGGAATTTATGGAGGAAGTTGCTCGTTATGAATGTGTTTACAGTCGCAGACGGCACCAAAGATTTTAAAGACAAGAACAAAAAGGCCAACTGTTGGGACAAAATCGGGCAGAAGTTTTATTTATCGGCCGGGGAAGCGGAGGCCAAATTTCGCAACATAAGAACTGCGTTCGGTCGTTATCGAATCCAAAACCGATGTTTTCGACGGTTTTGGAGCTGACGACGACTCGCTTCATGATAAACAGAAGAAGTAAATTTGCTTGCAGCAAAATTTCCGCTCTTCCACGTTCGCGATGTTGTTTGCTTTTCAGCCTACACGCGCGTGTATATTTGACATTTCCGCTGATCAAAACGTATGGCTACGGTCGGCTCTGCGATCGTTGCGATTATATGGAAACAGCCTTTTTTGCGATCGTCTGCGATTGTTTGCGATCTGCGATCGTCTGCGATCATATGGAAACCAGCCTTTAGATAGAACATGGTTCTATCTTCTGCGATCGTCTGCGATCGTGTCGCAGGATCGCAGACGATCGCAGAAGTATGTTTCCATATGATCGCAGACGATCGCAGACCTTATTGCGATCTGCGATCTGCGATCCGCGATCATATGGAACCAGCCTTTAGTCACGGCTTTGAATAACATTTCAATTTGTTAAAATAGGTTGAGTTGCTTTGATCATTCAAACAAAAACTCCATGCATTTTCAATTTTTGGGACTCAGGCGCACTTACTTATAGTTTCTGTCTGCTATAAATGATGCAGAACAATTATAAATATTATGTTGCTTACAATAAAAACACGTGATAAAATAAGTGTATTTTCTTTTCTAGTGGTTTGGAAATCTTGTTACTATGAAATGGTGGAATGATCTTTGGCTCAACGAAGGTTTCGCAACTTATTTGGAGAGCGTAGGATCAAATTTTGTTGAGCCAGACTGGAATATGCTGGACCAGTTCGTCGTCGAAAAGCTTCAAATTGCTTTCGCCGCCGATCAGTCAAGTAACTCGCATCCTATCTCAGTGGATGTTAAAGATCCCAAGGACATCGACAACATTTTTGACGCTATCTCATACCAAAAGGTTTATAACATTTTTTTTGAAGTCTTTTGTTACTTTAGAGGTTTATGTTATAACAAGCGGTTGATGTTGTTATTCTTTTAGGGATCGTCAGTTATCCGGATGTTAAAGAGTTTTCTTGGCTCCGATAAATTTACTTCCGGACTGCAGTTATATCTCAAGCGATACTCTTTTGGCAACGCCAATACTGATGATTTATGGGAATGCATGTCTGAAGTAAGACTAATATATTTGTTGAGAAGCTTGTTTTTTGTTGTTCTTCTCCTCTTATTCCTTTTACTTCTACTTCTTCTACTTCTCCTTTTTCTTCTTCTTCTTCTTCTTTTGCCCCTCCTCCTTCTTGTTGTTGTTGTTCTTCTTCTTCTTTCTGTCAAAATGTTTTTGATTTGATTAAGAGTTAGATGACAGTTGAATTCAAAATCATAAAAAGAGTTCAAACCTGGATGAACATGAGTGTAAAAGACTGCTCCGTATAGTTTTCTGTCTCATCAACGGTTGTTGGTTCTTGTTGAAGTTATAATGTTCTAATGACCCTTTTTCATCAGAAAAGTGGCGGCATAAATGTCAAAGAAGTGATGGACACCTGGACCCTACAAATGGGATTACCAGTAGTGACTATTTCGCGCCTGAACAGCCTCAAAGCTACCGCTGACCAAAAACTGTTCCTTATTCTCCCTGGTGCCAAACCAAACCAGAGTTCCCCTTTCGAGTAAGTACCGCTGTACAGAGGTCAGTAAAATAAATTACGTTAACATTTAGAGTTAAGGAGGTGATTTTTATCTTGTTATCGTGAAAAATACCCATTTCAAGCAAACAGCTGTAGTGAAAATTACTTTGCAACAAAGAGCTGATCGTGCTGCGAGGTTATAATCGCTTAATGAAATTTGATTCAATGATATAGAAGACGCTTATCATCATTAAAACGAAAATTATGTTGATTCGTTATTCAATTAACGCGAGACGTGATTTTGTGGCCAGCAAATAACTTGAATGCTGATGATCTGGAATTTACATGAAGTGGATGTCTTTAATTTTTCCTGAGGCGTAAGCAGGTCTTCTTTTCTATTCGCGGACATTATGTGAAAGGAATTAAATTAGGCAACGACAAAGGGTGCTGAGTTTTTAGTTATGGAGTACTTAGCGGCCGTGTATTCTGTACAACAAAGCCTCCCTCGGAGTTGACAACGTAAAGTGTCATTGAAACAAGGGTTGTTGACTTTTGTAAATTTTAACTGAGTTTTAGGGCCAGTTATTTAAACAGAGTCTAACTTAGGCCGCGGCTTGAGACAATCATTCAGTGGGTCTTCAAATCTGTTTATAAGTGGTTTATTATACGTAGATAAATAGTTTTCTAGTCTGGGATGTAAGCCTTCTTGTTACCGTCAGCAGCAGACATTTTTTAGATATGACTGTTGGCAAAATTGAAATGGCTTAGAAAGTGGTTTTGTTAAACACCGCCCTGTCTAAACTGTGTTTTAATAACTATCCCTTAATGTTTTGAATAGTTATTCCTGGTATATACCGCTGACATACATTACTCAGAAAAACAAGAAAAGTGTTCAAGTTTGGATGAACAGGGAATCTGGTAAGAGCTTGATTCTCTTTATCTTTTTTGTTGTTGATTCAAAAATGCTCTTTGTTTGCATGGAAGTGGAACAAAACCAAACGCATTCTTGCCCCTTTCAGGTAATCGCCATGCAGCTTGTGTTGTTTTATGGCAGAGATAACAACTTTCTGAACATCCTTATAGAGAAATGATCATTTTGAAGCGTTTCGTAAGTAGCTTGGCTTGATCCCAAAATTTAAATTGTTTTGTGGTTAACTTCGAAATCCAGCTTTTATCCCGGCCACACATTACTCACTCACGGCCAAGAAGCGTCTTAAGTGCTGCAGGGCTATTAACTGAGGATGAGCAAATAAGTGTAGAACATTCTTCTGAAAAGATATAAAATAAATAAATAAATAAATAAATAAATAAATAAATAAATAAATAAATAAATAAATAAATAAATGGCAATTTCAGTGGTACGTCCACAGAGTGGCTATTCGTCCACTGTTTCCAGGTCGAATTGGAATTTGGAAATGTTGATGTATAGTTTGAAAGTAACAGAAAAGGAGAAACTTTTTTCTGATACTTTGTATCTACTTTTATATATTTTCTACACTTTTGATTTTATATTTTTATTTCCTTTTAGCTTCACTCAACTGGTCCAAGACGTCTGGTTGGATAAAAGCAAATGTTGATCAGATTGGTTATTATCGAGTTAACTACGAAATGGAAAACTGGAGAGCTCTCTGTCAGCAACTTAACTCAGATCACAAAGTGAGTGTAAACAGCTTATTGCAGAGAACGGTAAAACTGACAACAGCCGGTATTACATAAGATAAGAAGACACGACAAGTGACACGTGTGTAAATAAGGTTTTGTAGTAAGCGCAGTTGGGGCATTCAGTTATAATTACATCCAAATTTTCCGAAAGTCTGCTCGGTCCAAAAACGCCCGAAACAAAAGAACTTGACCGATATTTTCAATTACGGACCAAGCAAACTAGTTCAATAAGGTTTTTATTATATGGACTTTCCTGCTTGTTGCTTTCTAGTCCGCGTGAAACTTGTTTATGTTCAAGCAGTGCGAGAAAGTAAAACTCGTACTTGACGATTTGAACTGTTCATCCTTCATAAACTTAATTTGAAACATTTGTGTTTTGTTTTCATCAAAATTGAAACACTTGTCTCCTTGCGGTCCATCTTAGTGGTCCGTATAGGAAAGTTTGGACCGCTCAGGGAGCCAATCAGAATGCTCCTTTTCAGCGTAGACCAGTTCAACAACAACAACAACAACAAAAGCGTTTATTTAGACGCGATAAAAATATGATTACAGCAAATTGCTGATGGGGTCATTTAAAACCTATATCCCTAATAATTAAAATATTATACACAAACAAATATGTATAAAAATATGTATTATCAAAATTAATACCAGTTCATTCTCCTGCCCCCCCTCAACGCACTAGTTCAGCTATGTATATAATAAAATGTTTTAAAATTATTCACGCGCATTTAAAGTTCTCTAAACGCTCTATCAAACGCTTCCCCCTTTTCCGTCACACTAAAAAATTCAGGACGGAATTAAATAAATGTTATAATAAGAACAGATATCGAAGTAGAAGACGATGAAAATAGTGATAGTCCCGTGAAATATTTTCAGGTATTGAGCGCCGCTGACCGGGCAGGACTCATTGATGACGCTTTTGTACTGTCAAGGTAAGGTTTTTTTTTGGCCACAGTTCAAAATCAGTATTTCCAATACTTATTTCTATTTCAAATTAGAAAGTCTGGGTGTTTTTTGAGACTAAAATTGTACTTTCTTCTGCTATTCCACTTAGTTCTCTCTCTTTGTTTATGTTTTGTTCCTCGGTCTCTCTTTAAACTGTTAATTTATCTGATCTTGTTGTGTTTAGGGCTGATCAATTGAATCAGATCTTAGCTTTGGATTTAACAAGTTACATACAGCATGAGACAGATTACATACCTTGGATAACATTCCTACGGAACATGAATTATATTGGCGACCAGTTAACATTGAGAGAGTCTCAGGGAGTCTTCAAGGTAGTCCACACTGATTCATTTGCTTTTCATCTTTGTGTGCTCATCTAACAAATTTATTAGGGAGCTTAAGCAACAACGACGGCAACGGCAACGAAAACGTCACCCGAAAATATATCTTTATTTCATTTGTGCTACTTCGCGATTAATTCAACTCGATCAACTTTTACAAAAATGGCGAACTATCCAGGAAACAAATTGCTAGGAGTGGCGTACAAGTGAAGAAAGAAACCTAAAAATTCACCGTCGTGCGTTCACGTTCTCCACAAAACCTTAAATGTGGTCATTTCACGTTGTTGTTTTGCAGAGGACGGTAAAGAAATGTACCAAAATGTAAAACGCACGTGCAGAGTGATTGTTTTTGCTCATTAAACCTATTGTTTTGCGGCGTTGTCGTTGCCATCGTCGTTGCTTTAGCTCCCTAATGTGTTTCATGACGCCGGTACTACTTCTATCCAGGTACCACATGAGAATATTATGCCACATTTAAATCAATCATTGGCCGTTTTTATGCTAGAGACGTTAAAGTCGTCTGAGACGTTAAAGTCGTCCGAAGACGACTTTAACGTCTAGTATAAAAACGGTAAATAAGACATACGCATTTAACGTCTGACGACTTTAACGTCTTTAGTTAAGTGCGTCGTTTAGACGCACGTAACAGACGACTTTAACGTCTCAGTCGTTAAATGCGTCTAGTATAAAAACGCCCTTACAGGGACAAATTTAGCTCTGACTCGTCCACAGTTAACGTTTAGTCCTGAAATCGAGGCATAGCGCTTAAACAACATGGCGGCCAAGAAGAACTTGAAAGGGTCTCGGGGCAGAAAGTGGAGTGAAGTTGAGCTTAAAGTATACTTTTATGCGTCCCGTTTTTATACCAGACGTTAAATGCGTCTAGACGACTTTAACGTCTCTAGCATAAAAACGGCCAATTTTGTTACGATGATGTGAACCTCATTTTGCAACTTGATTTACGAAGCGCTCCTGATTTAAGTGATGTTTTTTAAACAGTATTTCATTCTAGGATAACACATCTCATTCTAGGATAACTTCAAGAATTTCAATTTTGTTTCTCTAAATCCGCCATCTTAATTCTACATTTTCATAATTATACAAGATGACACTGAAATAACTATAAATGACAACCGTTAATTTTAAAAGATTAGTCAGTTAAAACAACAACAAAAAACAGGATAAAACTAAAACGCGAGACAAACAAACAAACGGCAACAACAACAAAAGAATTAAAGAAAGAAAAGAGGAATAAACGAGAAAAAAAGAGCACAAAATGTTATGTTTTGGTTACCCGCGACCAGACTTATAAAAATATTCACTTATTATCATTAATTGATTTGACTTTTAAGGTTCAAGAACAAGTTAGCTGCAACTATTTACGTTCATTTGCAGTAGTTCTCACGACAGTCCAAGTAAGATTTCTTAGATTACTTACCAGTCATACCCTAACTGTTTACATTTCTTCAGAAATATATGCTGCAGCAAATTTCACCAGAAATACAGCGACTGGGATGGGAAGATACAGGAACGTATTTGGACAAGTAAGGCTATAACTTTTTTTATAACGTTATGTTTCAACTGTAAGCAGCATGAACCAGATGAACTCTTTACACCGCACGTGTATTGGCATGCACTTGTAACAAGAAAAAAAACGTTCATTTTTATTAAAATCCCCGTATATTGTAATTTTTTTCAATTCCTTCCCATTTCAGACTTTTACGACCAGTTATTCTGAGCACAGCCTGCGACTGCTCAGACCAAACTATTATCTCCAAAATTAAGAAGATGTTCCACCTTGCTATGCAAGATCACAAGACGTGAGTATTGAACCAAAACAACCCAAATATAAAAAACAAATAAACATTAAAACAAGATTCTTTCGTTGCTTCAGATTATTTTTACTTTCGTAAAGATTTACCACTCCCTGCCATAATTAAATTACATGAAACAAACCCAACCCAAACCAGGCTAAGTTAGAATAGGTTAGGGTACAATAGAGTAGGGTGAGCTAGGCTAAGTTAGGCTAAACTAAACTCCTTGGGTTAACGTTTCTGGGATTCTCTAATTTCCAGGCGGTGAACAGTCTTTGTTTGGTACGCTGTACGACAAAGAATTTTAATTAACCGAGTTTTTGTTTAAAGCTCACCAACCGACACTCAAGAAGAAACAAACAAACAAACAAACGAACAAAGACCTTTTGTTTGCGAGGTAATAGGCTTGTGGGGTCATGTGAAAGTGAGCTGCCTTGGAATGCTTGACAAAGGACATAAAACAACAAAAAGAGTAAATTTAATACACGTTTACTTCGTTCCACAGCATCCCATCAAATCTTCGTTCTCTAGTTTATGCTATCGGTGTCAGAGAAGGTGGCATTAAGGAATGGAATCAAGTTTACGACAAGTACTCCACGACCCGTATCGCCTCTGAGAGGCGAATTCTTTTGACTGCACTCACATATACAAGAAATCTACAAATGACACAAAGGTAAGATAGTGCAGACAAAAATGCTTGAGATCAGATTCAAAATTTGCCGCTCAAGAAAAACGAGTCGTGTACAAAAAGTGATCATGACTTTGCCTGTAAACCGAGAAGTACAGGGTCTTTGTTTTTAAACTTAACTTACTTAACTTGTTAAGCACTTGTTTTGTGACGTCATAAAATATGTGCCCCTTAAAGGAGTGGACACCGTACTGTCCAAACACCGGTCGGATACTCCAATTGTACGAGGGAGACGTTTGGTGTGCTGACTGTAGGTTATGCATTATATTGATATGTGATTTGATGGAATGCTTCCAGGATCATTACTGTGGAAAGTGTCTCGTGTGGTGGAAAGATGGTAAATTTTAGACTCAGTTACGAAATGAGAAAGATACAAAATTCATCATGCCACGTGCGTGGGGCGAAGAATAAAACTGCGAGTCGGAAAAAAACCCAATGACATTCCATAGATTGCTTTACCAAAGGAAGTAGTGGGAGATTCGGGGCAAGCTAAGGTTTGGTTCACACCTGACACACGGATAGCATGGTGCGTGATAATAAAGATGGTGAATGTTAATTCGGATACCGTGTAGCTCTCAGGTGTTTCTTTATTCCATGCTCTTAGTAAACTTACCACAGTTTAATTGACCAAAATCCATATTTACCATTCATTAATTAGCCAAAAAATTTTAGCAACCTGCAAGCCAGTTAGAAAGGTTTCATGACGTGGTTAGATGCGTTGCGATTAACAAAGAACAAAGGTATGTGTTACAATGCTACCTGGTGCGGGTGACATGAATTAAAACAATTAACTTCGGTTGCATCTGAAAGTCTCACATTAGCAGTTATTAATCCTGACCCTAAGTATTATGTACCTCGCCCACTCCCCCACAGGTGCCTAAAGTATTCCCTGGACAAAGAGAAGATTCGTTCCCAGGACACACTGGACGTTATTGCTGGAATAGCTTCTGATCCGCAAACATGGCGGATGGCTTGGGACTTCGTTCGTAAAAACTGGGACATTCTGTACCAAAGGTATGAGCATATGTTGTCGATACAAGCGAGAAATGCAAAACGTCAGATTGATATTCACGAAAGGATGTCTCTAAGTAGAGTTGAGGATTGAAACCACAGTTTAACGTCTGGTATAGTGACAAATGTCAAGGCAGTTGTAAATTGGTCAATTTCGGCAGTGTGGAATCAAGTTCTTGCCTGCGGTGCTGCAGAAGTTTCGATCGAGTAGAATTATCAGTATGGTTCCCTTGGCCACGCAAATAGTCACCTCGACATGCGCTCAGTAGTTGGGATTCTCAACAGTTCGGAAGTTTGAAAGATTTCCTTTCGTTATTTTACGCCGTCAATTTCTCTGGTGAATTGTTAAGTGTATGTGAAATCTACTCTAAAATAAAGCGGCAAGAGAATTCAGCAAATTTTCTTGAAATCTGCTCGGTGAGTGGCCTATATCGGTAAATGGTAAAAACACCAGGAGCACCTAACGAGAGCATTTCAGAAAAATACTTTTAGGCCAAGTAATACGTGCAACATTTCCTTGCAACTTGTCGCGCAACAAATGTTGCATTGAAAGTTGCGATTGTTAGTAGACGCTGTTTCTACTCTTTGTAACATGAAAATTTGTTGTGCGCGGAGGTGGTAATATCGCAACTTGCAATACAACATTTGTTGCGCAACAAGTTCACGCAAGATAATGTTGCCCGTATTACTTTGGCCTTTAACCTTACTGAGCTGAAAATTTAAATTGCAGAATTTTTTAGAGAACAGAATCTTATTTCCCGAATTTCCGAGCCGCTGTTGACTATCCACGAACTAGTCGGACTTATTTCGCACTTTACACGACACATCCTTCCCCCTTCCTCCTCCGAACACAAAAGAGATTACTTTTTCAGCGCTACGAAAGCTTGAATTTACATTTCGCCAAGGGAACCTTAGTCGTACGTCACATACGTAATCCGAATTTCTGAAGCGTGAGAGAATGCTTTCCGAATAAATATTCCACCAAAAGAGCCGTTGGGTACCCATGCCGCAACAAAAAGTGCGACATTCCAGTTTTGTGGAGGGCCCATAGAAAATAGATGGAAGAGGGACGGAAGAGGGGGGGGGGGGGGGGGGAGCAAAAGTGAGAGTATTTGTACAATGTAGAGGGGGGAGGGGGAGGGGATTTGGTCATCGGCCTCTTTCCTTACTTCTGCCACTGATGACATAGTTATTAGACTTATTGCCCTATCGGTTCCACTGTGAATGGACGGCCCGTTCCTTATCGTCTCCCAAGATCGAGTTTGTGAAAAGGCCAAAACAGTGATTGTCAGTAATTTCTTTTGTATTTGTGTTTTCAAGATACAGTCGTGGATCCGATCTTTGGCCAGACTTAATAACTTCGTTGATGTCCAAGTGTAATACGCAAGATCAACTAAACGAGGTAATCGAGGTTAAGAAATAAGTTTTTATTTCGTATCAAAAGTTTGAACAACTTTACAGCAAATAGAAAAAAATTCAAACCTATTAGCAATAATAATCAATGTCATCATTAATAGCAACAATTTTAAAATTTCAGTAATAAGCTAATTCCGATTTGTCTTAGCTCTAATTTGGCTCTAACTCCAGAAGAAATTAATCAGATTTTTAGTCGATGTGACTGTTTTGTTTTATTTCTCTAAGGATCGGGAACCAGTAAGAATTAAGTGCTATGTATCGAAATTCACCCATCACCGCACTATTGAAACATTCTAGAGAGTAAAAAAGATTATACTATATTAAAGAAGACGATCTCAGCTGTGTACGCAATTGAAGCTGCATTTGCAGTCTGTGAAAATCGAGACTCAGTTGAAGGGGATTCGAACCCATGACCACTGCGTAACCGTTGCAGTGCCCTATCTGATGAGACATCAAGTCAACCATGCGACTATTAGTTTGCATTTTTCATAAATGGTGGCCGATTTATTATTGTTTTCGATATATGTTAATCAGCCCTTCTAAACTCAATTAAGAGAAAAAATTCTATTGAATTTTGCACATGCTTAGGCTGCTAGTAAGTCTAATAATCCTGAAATTAAAAGAATAATTAATCGCTCGTCTTTTATGACCAGGGTCTAAAATTATGCGAAATATGATATATGCGGAATGAATTAAAGAAATAAATTTTAATAAAGAGCGCGTCCTTTTTCGCGCCAATTTGATTTTACAAGAGAAGCACTTTGTTTTGATGTTACAGGCTTGACTACTCAATGTTGTGGTCGGTTCTAAAACATTAAAAAACTGTGGCCTTTGCAGTGGAATTGGAAACGTTTTGCAAAAAGAGAAACAAACTGACTTTGGCTTTCTGAGTGAACTTTAACCAGCTTTCGAATAACCGTTTGTGCCATCGGAACCCACTTGCGTGTTATCAAAACTCCCGCAGCTTAAACGCGCTTTGTCGGAACACTGGCTAGTATAACGGGTATATGAAGAGAAACCCCTCAGCATACTCCGCTCTGTTTTTAGGTTGTGGAATTTTTCAAGGACTACCCCCCTACTGCTGCCGCGTATCGCCAGGTCCAGATGGGAATTGAGATGATACACGCAAACATTTTGTGGCTCAGTGGACACGAGAAAGAAGTAGCTGCCTGGCTGAGACAACATACAAAAAATTAGACAAAATGAAAAAAAAATCAGTCCAAGATGATATACCTGAATGATTCAGTTTACCACCAGGGGCGCTAATTGCATTTTGGTAGATCAAAGGAGGGCGCTAATAGGAGAGGGGGTGAAGGCGCTATTTCCTTTTGGCCAAAACAGCGAGGGGTAAATGAACAGCAGAAATTGTGACGCTGGGAGTTGTAACGATGCGTGTCTGCATAGTCTGAAAAGCGAGTGTTGAATCGAATCATTACGGTACGCAAACAAAAAAATTTGATATTATGGGAATTGAAAGAGGTCCAAAATTGATACATATTCATTGTAGAAAACTGACAATGATTACAAAAGATCAATAAAAATGTATTAACCTTCAATTTTCTGGTTAGAGTGAATCTTATTAAAAGGGTTATTAGCGATTTGCATTTTAAGATAGGAGGGACATGCTTAAAAACTCATTATACACGACTCCACGCCCTACAAACATTTTAGAAAAAGCTACCAACCTAGATCAAAATGGGCGAAATTATACAGCGTCATTTTAGAACTAGCGTAGTTTTCGCTAGAGTGTAAATAATAAACAGTCAATCGATTCCACCGTTTTCGCACGTAACAAAAAAGATAATTCTTGGAAGTAATTTAAAAATATACTTCTGCAGCGTTAATATTCAATCTGAAATCATGTAAGACCTCATTTGCCTTACGAAATGGCATTCTGGAACCTCGGACACTCAGGTGTACAGATCTTAAAATCTCAAACGATAAACATGTTCTTAGCCATGTGATCACTACAGCATAGGGCTCTCCGTCCTTCTTTGACAGTTTTATACTAATAATAATAATAATAATAATAATAATAGTAATAATAATAATAATAATAATAATAATAATAATAATAATAATAATAATAATAGTTCACGTGCTATTTTAAGTTTCACTTGGCTCACAGGTTACGCTATGCGCCCTGTGTTGCTTTCTGATACTGTACATACAGATAGTTTTACTGCGCGTAATAATAATGATGATAAAAACAATAATCATCATCATCATCATCATTATCACCATCATCAGCAGCAGCAGCAGCAGCAGCAGTGGCGACAGTAATTGCATAATATTTATAACTTTGTTCGAAAAGGTGTCTGATAGGATAGCACTTATTGGCTTTAGCATGTAATGTGTGGTCTTAGCTTTTTAGCCACTGCCCAAACTTCTCTGGCAATATTCGTGGCATCTTCTTGATCGTCATCTTTACCATTGAAGACGCCAAATATCTTCACGTCAGTGAAAGTCTTGGGGTTATTGAGGAATCTGGAGCCTCTGGCATCATACTTCTGAACTTGTTTCACTTCAATGAAGAAACTTTTTTTGCCGTCCACTTCATAAATAGACGTTTTGTCATGGCGGACGAAAGCTACCTTCTTCTGCAGCTCGTGTGGCAGCTCCAGACCAGCAGCCCCGCTCGCTGGTTTTCTGATGGCAGATTTAAACTTGTCATAATTTGCAGACGTCATAACTTCTTCTTTCTCTTCTTCTGTTCCCAGTTGTCGCTCAGAACAGACCGTTATACGAAAATCAGTATCACGGGATTTTGCTCCAACACGGCGCGGAGCTTTGACATCGGCTGTGACCCAGTTGATCGGTGGGATTTGAACTTCACAGAAGTTCAAATCCTCATCGTACACAAGTGTCATCGTGTGGTTCTTGCCTGCTTTTATCCCCAGTGTGTACGTTTCTTTTTCAGAGAGGGCAACGGGTGGTGTGCGAAACGCCACTGACCAGCCATCGGACCTCCCGGAAAATGGTATGAATTTGTGTCTCATCCTGCCTTGCCTTTTGGCCTGACCAGACTGGTTTTTAGGATCGGCATTCGCACTCAGTCTGTCCTCAACGACATCAACAGTTGACAAGAGAAGCTGGACGTTTTCCGCATAAATACTACCAAATTCTGCGGTGATTTTAAGTGTATCGGAGCCGTGCATATACGGCAAATACTCCCTTTGGAATAACTTAAGCTGAGATGAGAGCGTACTTTGGAACTTTATTTCTGCTATGTCGACCTGCTCGTGAGGAGTAAGCCCAGCAAGCAGTAAATTCGCGTTGTTCAGATTCACGGCGAAGTCACCCTTTGGTAACCTCTTGAAGGTCACTGCATCTTCTGGGCCATTCTGGTTCAAGAACAAAAACCGAGTTCCTCCACTGACGGTGTGGTCATAAATGTAAGCTTGGCACGTCGACTCCAACCTCTCCAGCTCCTTCTGAACGCTGTGCAGTGTAAGGTAGTTTCCAGTTGCCTCAAGGATGTACCCAGCAGATCTTTGAACTAAAAGAAAGAAGAAGTAAATACAACTCACTTCCTGTCCAAGCAGTGACTGGTTAACACATAATGATAATTATAAGTACGTAAATTATGATCATCCGGGTGAGTGTAGTCCTGAGAAAGACTGTTTGTGGTGGCTTTGACTGACGTTTCGACAACCTGAGCGGAAGTCATCTTCAGCGTCAAGAAGACTCTGAAGATGACTGCCGCTCAGGTTGTCGAAACGTCAGTCAAAGTCACCACAAACAGTCTTTCTCAGAACTACACTCACCCAGATGATCATAATTTACGTACTTCTGACATGACTCCTGGGTTCAAACCATTTAAAATAATAATAATAATAATAATAATAATAATAATAATAATAATAATAATAATAATGATAATGATAATGATAATGATAATGATAATGATAATGATAATGATAATGATAATGATAATGATAATGATAATGATAATGATAATGATAATGATAATGATAATGATAATGATAATAATAATAAACTCGTCTGAGCAAGTATTATACAAGAGGAACATTTCCTACCGTGACGTACACCAACAGAAATTCCGAACAGAAGAACAAGACAAATGGACGTTTTCAATGTCAAGAACTGAGAAAGAACTTCAGAACATCCGCCAAAAAACAAAGCCTCAGCACCAACGCGGAGGAGTCGCACCATCGAAGCCCAACAAAGGCAGCAGAATCTGGCAAAGTAAGCGGCCAAGCAAGGGAGAACTATCTCTGAGCTCCCAGAGCCACAACATGTGCGAAAGGCAATCCAGAAACACTACGACAGCGACGAAGTCGCAGAGATTAAAGCAAGCATCCAGTATAGATAGAGAACGCTAAAAGAAAAGCCTTTTAAAGACCGACCTCAGATACAAAAAATCAGGAAAGATGGCCGCTCCAAAACTGTCATCAGCCTTGTAAACGAAGCCATCCAAAACATCAAGGATGGAATGACAAGTTCGATGAGCTTAACGGAAATTAATCAGCTCATCTATGTGACCGCCTTGACCAGTAGGAGAAAAACCAAGGCGTCAAAAGGAATGGGAGAATAGACAATCAGTTGGGGAAGGAGAAATAGGTAGGAGATTAACAAAATGCCGGGACAACCATCCCTTCTGAGAAAATTAAAAATAACTCCCAACACCAAACAATACGGTAGGAGGAGTACAAAGATATGGGGAACCAACAATGGTCAGATATTAACTAGTACCAGCGAGACCCGACTGCTACTATTAGGAAGACCAACAACTGGAAGGCACAAGGGATAGACGGAATCGCTTTTGAATCAAGAATAGAACCAGCATTCATGTTGTAGTGACGTACAGCTTTAATCAATTAGAACTGCTTAGCGACATCAAGAGAATGGATGCCAAGACCCGAAAAATGCTCACTATGGAGAAATTGCACCACCCGAAAAGATATGTTAACAGGCTGTGCCTCCCATGGACTTCAGGATGACGTGGCCCGAGCTGGTCCAGCTTGACTGAGCTACAAAACCACTGACAACCATGGGTTGGATGCATACTTGGAAGAAACAGGAGTTCCCCTTCTTGGATTAATAAAACATCATGAAATCAGGAAGAAGAAGTATTCCATCATTAAAACTACTGGTAGATTGAAAAACGAGCTCGGTTGCCCAGAAACGCTGCCAGTTGAACACGAGAAACTTCGACCGATCTACATCAAACGAGTGAAACAAAAGGCTAAACATCGTGGGCTACAATAACTGCAGAGAACGTGGGAGAGAAAAGCAATGAACAGTAACTATGCAAAAAGAGCAAAAGAAGCAACAGAAGGCATGTCATTGGCTTAGGAACACCTGAAATGACTGGCAAAAGGCTTGATTATCGCTACACAGTACCAAAGCTTATCACCATCGTATTATCAAGGATAAAAACAAATCCGCTCTGCAGGATTCCGGAAAGTATGAAGAAACTAGTATCGACCACATTGTCTCAGGATGCACGGAATCCAACAATGTCTGTACTGGAAGATACAAGACCGAGGAGAGTGAAAAGTGGTTTCTCAAGATTTTTGTTTTCCTGATAACAATAAAAGATTTATACTTAAATTGAATGAAACATAGCGCTTAACAATAATAAAAATGAGTACAAATCTGATCGAAAAACTCACAAAGATCAAATAATTGGAAACTCATTTAAAGCACTGAGAAAGTCACAAGATCATATTTAAGATACAGATCAGTCATTTTTTCCAAGAGGCTGTGCATCCCCTGAACAAAGAAGAAAGCTTGAGATGTTAAAATATTACCTGGTCGAATTGTGATCTGTGAGGATGTCATATGGGACAATTTGACTCGAACAAATTCTTCAGCAAATCGAAGTGCGCCCCAGGTCGTGTTAGGCAGGTTCAGCGTTTCTGTCATCTCGCGCGTGCTCTCTGTGCTGGTTGACGCAGTAAGACTGTCTATACCATAGCATTGCGCAAGCTCGTGAAATGTGTGAAGCGCCGCGTCAGAAAAGTGACCAACGTTCGCTGATGACAAGTTGGGGCAAAGCGCCTCGTTGATTTTCATTGGATTTTTCATCAGTCGTATATGGAGGGGATCATCTTCGGCCGTTGTACTGTAGTGTTCAAAGAACTTAATCAACGCATGACCTGGAGTGATGTCGGTTTTGAAACCCTTCAGCTGACCTCGATCACCTTCCCCCAGGACCTCGCGGTTCCACAGATCTTCAGTCTCAGTTTGTTGAGCACTGGAGTGTAATCCGAGGAGACTGGTGCAGAACATTTGCAGTTCATCAATTCCAAGCTGAAAGAGATGGACGAACAATATTATAATTTGATATTAATAAGGTAAGTTGTGTGTTAAGATAGCAAATGAATCCTTGTCGACGAATCTGTTGTACATTGCATTTCACCAGACTGAAGTGTCTTTAAAAAATGGTTTGCATCCCATCAAAGTCTTGAGTGTTTACAGTTTCATAGTAAAATTTGCCACTAAGCCAAAAATCTACACGATATAGTATAAAATTATGATAGTCCACCACTATTCCTGTCATTAGATGATTATCTTTTAAGAGAAATTTACCTCATTGATGAATCCAGATTTCTCACAGAAGGAAATAAAAAGAGTGGCCAGTTCTTCGTCAGTCAGAAAAGAGCCTTTGGAACTTCCATTAATGCGCCTGCGCCGTCCCCACCGCATAACTATCATCAAGAGATGGAGGAGTCGAGGACATCGTTGAACGTGAAGCCTGATGTATGCGCTCCTGAGCAGTTTGTTGGAGTCAGCTGTGATGTAGTAGAGCTGTTTCAATAAACCTGGATAATGAGGAGAAACTTCAATCTTCAGATTTTTATTTGTCACTTCAATTTTTAACTTTTTCGATTTTAACAATTTCAAGCCCTTTTTTAGTTAACGGATGTAATTGTGGATGCTTTTGTTTCGTGGCTAACCATAATATAAAGATTGGATTAGGGCATGGAAGGACGTTTGGGGATTGATTAATTAAAGCCTCATCGATGCCATTAGATTAGATTAGATTAGTAAGATCACGTAATAAGTATGCTGCATAAAACGAGTTATTTTCATGCCCACCTTGAGAGCGTTGAAACAGCAGACTGGGTGGATGTCTCTTTTGAATATTTACTTCACCAACTCGTCGTAGTAGTGCGTCTAAATTCTGCATGTACTGGTACTGCTCATGGTGAGCAGCGTTCCACTTATAATGAACATAAATCTCAATACGGTGTTGCTCTTGGCGATCATCGCCCACGGAAATACCGGTTAGAGACACGCCACATAATGACAGGCGTGGAACACGGCCTTCCCCAAGAAGCCGAGTCAGCATCTTTTGCAGCTTGTTTCGTTCCTCGAGTCGTATCTCGCGATCATCTATCAAATTTGACTGCAAACTTTCGAAAAAGTAAGCCGCTTGGTCTGTGATGAGGTCGCCAACTGCATTCAGAGTATGCATTTGATCAACTCCTCTCGCTTTTCTCTCTTTCTGCTTTTCTTCTTTGATTTTCGCCAGGACACGATCAACAACCCATGGAAAGCTAAGTAGCTTGACCTTGCCGCTTGCGCCACTGGTTTGATTGCCTCCTTGTAAAGTAGTTGATGACCCTCTTAAGGATTCCTCGGCCTGGTTATCTTCCTCATCGTTCTCGGCATAAGTAGCC